>NC_042616.1:49343800-49518976 GCF_901001135.1 Rhinatrema bivittatum | reverse complement strand
TCAAAAAAGCAAACAGAATGTTGGGAATTATTAGAAAAGGAATGATGAATAAAACGGAAAATGTCATAATGCCTCTGTATCGCTCCATGGTGAGACCGCACCTTGAATACTGTGTACAATTCTGGTCGCCGCATCTCAAAAAAGATATAATTGCGATGGAGAAGGTACAGAGAAGGGCTACCAAAATGATAAGGGGAATGGAACAACTCCCCTATGAGGAAAGACTAAAGAGATTAGGACTTTTCAGCTTGGAGAAGAGACGACTGAGGGGGGATAAGATAGAGGTGTTTAAAATCATGAGAGGTCTAGAACGGGTAGATGTGAATCGGTTATTTACTCTTTCAGATAGTAGAAGGACTAGGGGACACTCCATGAAGTTAGCATGGGGCACATTTAAAACTAATCGGAGAAAGTTCTTTTTTACTCAACGCACAATTAAACTCTGGAATTTGTTGCCAGAGAATGTGGTTCGTGCAGGTAGTATAGCTGTGTTTAAAAAAGGATTGGATAAGTTCTTGGAGGAGAAGTCCATTACCTGCTATTAGGTTCACTTAGAGAATAGCCACTGCCATTAGCAATGGTTACATGGAATAGACTTAGTTTTTTGGGTACTTGCCAGGTTCTTATGGCCTGGATTGGCCACTGTTGGAAACAGGATGCTGGGCTTGATGGACCTTGGTCTGACCCAGTATGGCATTTTCTTATGTTCTTATGTTCTTAGAACCATCAGAGGTGGCAGTAGTGAGCTGATATGCCGGTCAGGGCTGAAGTCCCTCAGGTACTGGAACAGCGATCCCAGGGTTACTGAGCTGTAGATAAACTATAGATAGTGAGTAGACAGATTATGCTGTGTTCATAGCCAGAACCGAATGACAAAACTCACATAAGGTCTTTAGGAAGTTCAGTAGCTGGAAAGGTTTAGGCTCTCGAGGAGCGAGTACCTGGTTCCAGGGAAAGCTCTGAGAGCGTGAAGGTAGCTGACAATTGTCTGAATCTGCGTTAGCTTCCAGGCAGTAGAGAATCTTTGTAGTATCCAGGAACACGGGCCCTCGAGGAGCGACTACCGGTTCCTATCTGCAATCTGAAATAAAGAAAAGAGAGCGAGGCCCCCGAGGAGCAGGTACCCCTGGTAAGTCCGAGGAGGCAGAGTAGCATAGAGAGTATGAATCTCCTTGCTAACTCGATTCATTAGCAAATACTGAGACCTTTTATATTGGAAGCGGATGACGTCAACTCAGGGGGACGCCCCCGAGGTTCGCGCCCTTGCTGGTACAGCAATCGGAGCGCACACGCGCATGCACCCTACGTCATCAGGAACATGATGGAGAGAGGCGGCATGAAGACGCCTTGGCAGCTAACCGTCCATCAGACCTGGAGGGAGTCGCCTCAGAGGTAAACAGAATGGAGTGAGGGCATCGAGCAGTGATGGACGCAACAGGTTAGAAGGGGAGATCGCACAATCAGCTAACACTGCTGGCATAACTATACTTGCCAAGACCGGGAGAGATCATACATTATGCGGATCTTATAGGCCGATCTCGCTAATTAATATCGATTTAAAAATTCTAGCGAGAGCTCTTGCGGTAAGATTGGGGAAGGTAGTGACATTGTTGGTGGGGACTGTTCAATCTGGATTTATACCCGGACGATTAGCATCTGACAATGTGAGGAGAGTAGTTGAGCTAATGTGGTGGGCGCAATCACGTCAGATCCCGGCAGTGATTCTAACGGTAGATGCCGAAAAAGCCTTCGACCGGGTACACTGGCCTTTCCTGTTTCAAGTTATGGAGGTCATGGGATTGGGAGGTCATTTTACTAATTGGGTAAAGAAATTATATAGGAACTCACAAGCAAGTATCAAAATTAACGGAGCCTATTCTGAGCCATTTGATGTGCGAAGGGGAACCCGACAGGGCTGTCCCTTAACGCCCATTTTCTTTGCTCTAACTTTAGAGCCTTTTGCGAACAGAGTGAGAGGGCACCCCCAGATTCGGGGTCTTCAGGTAGGGAAGAAAGACTATAAGATATCATTCTTTGTAGATGATCTGTTGTTTACACTCTCTGATCCAGAGGATTCCTTAAAGACTCTATTGGAGGAATTTAATAAATTTGGCCGAGTGTCCGAGTTCGAAATTAATGGGGAAAAATCGGAGGTTTTAAATATATCAATCCCGTTAATCAATATGCCGCATTGTGTTGCAAGTTACCCTTTAGAATGGCCAAGCAGTTTATAAAATACCTGGGGATTAAGATAGGTTCTAATTTGGATGGGCTATATGGCATAAATTATATTCCCCTGGTAAATCAAATTCAGACAGATATTGATAGGTGGGAGAGAGCGGACATTTCCTGGTTTGGTAGAATGGCAGCTGTTAAAATGAATGTGCTACCTCGTTTTTGCTACCTGTTTCAAACCTTGCCTGTAGAGGTCCCAGAAGGGGCTATGCGCATCTGGCAGAGGAAACCTTTTTGATTTATTTGGAAAAAGAAACCCCCTAGGGTATCCCGACAAGTTTTATACAAGGATAAGGCCAGAGGGGGACTTTACATACCCCATCTATGGATGTACTATATAACGACACTTATGGGAGTGGTGGTGGGATGGCATGGAGGGAGAGACTGGAGGCCATGGATAACTATTGAGCAGTTTGTGGCTGGAGAACTACCATTGACCTCGAGGGATTAGGATATGAATCTGGGGAAAATCAATTACAAAAATCTGACACCCTTCTCGCAATTATTGCTTCGTATCTGGTATAAGTGGCGTGCTTGATTGGCTGGGGATAAAAAGGTTTATCATAGTACTTCCTTTTTACAAAACCCCACCTTCCAGCCTGGTACGGAAGCTAAATTCATCCAACGGTGGAGCCAGAAGGGCCTTACCAGAATAGGGCAATTTTTTGAAGGCCAGCTCATGATTAAGTTCTCTGCTATGCAGGATAGATATAACCTAAACCAGGCTGACTTGCTCACTTATATGCAACTGGCGCATTATTTTAGCACAGGGAAGGTAGGGGAAGAATTATCCAAGGGGAAATCATTGTTTGAGAAATGTTGTGAAAATGCTACTCTCTTTAAACATCCGATATCCCATTTGTATATGTTGCTAAATGGTGACAGCAGGGGTAAAATGAGATATCAAGTACGGTGGGAGATGGATCATGGAATGACTTTATCTGAGGTAGAATGGGATAAATGCCACATGGCTACAGGCAGAAGTTCGGTGTCAGCAAATGAATAGTAAAATTACTGAATAATGCTGGCGGCGCTGTGGACAGAAAGGATCTTTTTATCACATGTGGTGGATGTGCCCCATTGTTGAACAGACATGGCATGCAGTGTTGGAGTTTCTGAAAGATGTTCTGGGGGAAACAGTTCCTAAAGATCCTAAACTTTGTTTGCTTAGTCTAGTGGCAGGGTTTGGGATGGAAGCACAAAGACTCCTTACAATGCAGATATTAATAGCAACGAGATGTGAAATAGCCCTTTGATGGAAGAAGGCCGAGACATCTACACTCCAGGCCATCCTATCTCAGATAGATAAAGTGTACCAGATGGGGTATCTAACAGCTATCAGACATGATAGGGTACACAAGTTTAAAAATATATTTGGGCCCTATACTGTAATTGGAGTTAGCGGACCCAGTAGACCCATTTGTAACAGCTACAAGTTTGTAGCACCTTTGTAGTAAAGGTTGGGGGGTTGGAAGGTTTGAGTAGGAGGGGGAAATTGGACAGGATATAGGATCAAGTAAATAAAACACACTTGAGGCTGATTTAATATAAAAGGCGTGGTTTATTGTACTGTACAATTATATATCAGAAACTGCATAGTTGCACCTTTGAACTGTTTGTTGTTTACTGCTTGTAAATATGTTGATGCACTTAGCACTGTACAATGCTGAGAATTATGAATAAATAAACAATTAGGAAAAAAAAAAAGAAATGGAAGAAGTAGCTGACGAAGGTTTAGGAGCATTCATTAATCCTGTCTTAGCCTCCACTTCAGTGCTGCAAGGGAGAGATGAAACTGATGATGATGAGGAGGAAGAGCAGTCAGCGCAGGCACAGAGTGTGACTGATGCCCCTGGCATTGCTTCTCAGGGTGCACCCACCCACTACTTCAGTTCCAGTGCCAGCATCCACCCTGAAGGCTATAGAGAAGTGATCACAAAAGACATCTGTGATCTGGAGCCACTTTAAAGTGACGGAGGACCCGTGTTTTGCTCGGAGAAATTACTGTGGCAGGGCTATTAGCAGAGGCAAGCAAATGGGACATCTATGTAATTTTGGCATGACGCATCATATGAAGAGGCAACACCCAACAACAGTACTGCCATCTGGGGATGGTAGTAGTACCAGTCAGGGGACCCCTTTTTCCAGGCAGTGTAAAGAGGTTGAAAAGGAGCAGAATCACCCCACCACTCAGCCCCTTCTAACAGTCAGGTGGCAGGCCAGCAGCCCCCTGCCATGTGGCAGAAGTGACAACCCACCATGGAGGAAATGGGGTGGAGTGCGGTAATGCTATCCCGGAGTAGGAGGCAGGCAGCCTCAAAAGTTGTAACCAGGAGCATTGGGGAAATGATTGCCCTTGATGACCAGCCCTTGCAGATAGTGGAGAATGTGGGTTTCAAGCATTTTCTGAAGGTCGTAGTTCCAAATTACAACGTCCCCTCCAGAACCACATTTAGCAGAAAGGTCATCCCCAGCCTGTACAAGCAGTGTCGCAGTTGCATCCAAGCGCTGCTAGCTAAGGCACAGGGGTGTGTGTATTTCACCTGCGATATCTGGACCGCCATGAATGCTGCACACTCTTACCTCTCCCTGACAGCACACTGGTGGGACCTGGCTGAGGCAGGGGCAAGCAGCAGGTCTATTAGTGAACATGTATCAGGGTGGAGGTGGGCTTTACTGCACATCCACCTGACGGACAAGGCCCATACCACAGCCAATATTCTAACTTGCATCAGACAGATGCTGAAGGGCTGGCAACTATACCAGCGAGGGCGACAAAACAGGATTAGCAGCCAGATGTCCAAATGATTTCCTTTATTGGGTGGTAACACGAATATATGAACAATGCCCAACTCTGGCCGAGTTTCGCCCTCTTACAATGGGGCTACATCAGGGGCTACAACATACAATAACACATACTTGTAAATAATAAAAAATAATAAGAAGAACATAACTGAAACACACAATTAGAATGGTAACATGAAAATGTGGTGTAAATATTAATTATGACACAGCATGTGAGTGTGAAAAAGAGAACAACAATTAAATTTTGGTCTTTACCTCTACTTGAGTCGTGTTATGATGACAATCCAAGTCTTAAAAAAGACTGTGCAACAAAAGGTCTGTAAATTAAATGTATAAATTCATTGAAAAACAATATTGAATCTTAAAAATTCTAAAAAATATTTATAGACCTTTCAAAAAACATCAAAGCTGGCATGATAGAATTAACCATATTAAAAATAGAGCACTAAAAAAATAATAAAATTATAACAGGTAGTGAAAAGTAAATAAAATAAATAAAATGAAATAAATTACATTTACACCATATCTTAATGTGATTTCCACTGACAAGAAAATTTGTGTGAAAGATGAATTTTTTTAAATTTTGCCATAGTTGTTTTCCCATTACATTCTATTCAATCAGTCCTTGTTCTTGTCACTTGTTCATTCAATCTTTTTTTCTTTTTATTCCACATTGTTTTATTTTATCTATTTTCATTTTTTCATTCATTATTCTTTCCCATTTTTCATTTTCATTCATTCATCTTTGCATCAAGTTTTTTATTTATTGATACATTTTGCAATTATTGATACATTTTGCAATCATTCAACATACATGGCAGTTCGGTTTCCCTACTAGTTGTTTTTGCATGCGCCGCAATCAAGTTCCCTCTACATACGGGTATTCATCACCACGCCCCCTCCCTTTTGACAGACAGGTCATTTTGGCGCGCTTCAGCCTCTTTAAATAGCAGCCATGTCTTTTTTGTTTGTTTTGATTCGAGTTAACAAGGGAAAGCCACACTGCCGCCTGTGTTTGTTTTCACAACCACATCAAAAAGTAAGTTTGTGCACGTCTTTCAAATTACTTTTTAGCCAGCATATAATGATTTTTTAGGTTTATAGTTTTACACTCGCTTCTTCAGAGCACTTTTATATTTATCTAAGTACTCACATTCACTGATAGCAGTATGAGTCGATGTAAAGAGCAGTCGCGGCATCTTTGCCTGTTTTGATTCGAGTTAGTAAGTAAAAGCCATACTGTTGTTTGTCCTCACAACCACATCAAAGAGTAAGTTTGTTTATGTTATCTAAATGATTTTACAGCTCTTTGTTTTGTTCCTACTTCCGCGTCTTTTTTGCAGCACTTTTATAGTTATTCAAGCACTCATAGTTACCGGCAGCAGTAGCATTCTATGAGCTAATGTAATGTTTTTTATGATCTTCTTAAAACAACACATAGATGTTCTATTTTATCCTCTAGTCAATCAGCATATATTCATTCCGTATTTTGTAGCAATTTATTTATCATATGTAGAATTTAAAGCACACTTACCCAGCTGCATATAACCTATATTCCTCAACTTATGTACTTATTTTTTCAAACCAGGAGCCGTTTCAAAAGTCATTCATCATAACCCTGCTAATTGTCTTGAATAATGTCAAATCAGCATTGTTTTATTTTGGTTCACATGTTTTACACGTACACATAGTTAAAAAAATTTTTTTCACAATATGTATTTAGAGTCAATATGTTTCTGCAATCTTAATTCGCCTATTCACGTAGGAAGTATGTTCTTTTTTAATTTTTCAATCTTTCCAAACAAGATTTCGGCACATTTGCAACCCTTGTGTTGTTTACGAAATAAGAAACTGAGGTACCGCTGTCATTGAGAGTTTAACCAGCCTTTCCAATAGTGAGTATATACTCCTATATTGAGTGCAGCTCTCATTTATTGATACATAACATCAACTTTTTTTTAAAAAAATTCATCTTTCACACAAATTTTCTTGTCAGTGGAAATCACATTAAGATATGGTGTAAATGTAATTTATTTCATTTTATTTATTTTATTTACTTTTCACTACCTGTTATAATTTTATTATTTTTTTAGTGCTCTATTTTTAATATGGTTAATTCTATCATGCCAGCTTTGATGTTTTTTGAAAGGTCTATAAATATTTTTTAGAATTTTTAAGATTCAATATTGTTTTTCAATGAATTTATACATTTAATTTACAGACCTTTTGTTGCACAGTCTTTTTTAAGACTTGGATTGTCATCATAACACGACTCAAGTAGAGGTAAAGACCAAAATTTAATTGTTGTTCTCTTTTTCACACTCACATGCTGTGTCATAATTAATATTTACACCACATTTTCATGTTACCATTCTAATTGTGTGTTTCAGTTATGTTCTTCTTATTATTTTTTATTATTTACAAGTATGTGTTATTGTATGTTGTAGCCCCTGATGTAGCCCCATTGTAAGAGGGCGAAACTCGGCCAGAGTTGGGCATTGTTCATATATTCGTGTTACCACCCAATAAAGGAAATCATTTGGACATCTGGCTGCTAATCCTGTTTTGTCGCCCTCACGGCTTTGTTAGACAGCCTTCCTTGCTGTTTCTTCAGAACTATACCAGCGAGACAGGAATCCTCAGGCAGGGTTCTTTGTCACAGACAATGGTACAAACATGGTTAAGGCAATAACCGATGGGCACTTTCAGAACAACCGATGTTTTGCACACACTCTGCACTTGGTAGTGAAGTCAGCTCTGGGGTTGGAGTCCAATCACCAAGAGAATGAATACCTGCATATGTTAATACAGAAGTGCAGGAACAAAGCAGCATACTTCCACAGAAGTGTGAAGGCGGGGCAGGTTCTCCATCAAAAGCACACTGATTAGGACATGCCTCACAAGCGTTTCCTTCAAGACATTGCCACCCGGTGGAATTCTACCTAGATGATGCTGCAGAGGTTAGTGGAGCTGTAGACACCCCTTCATGAATTTTCTGGTTCAATGGACATAGGTATGCAGAATCCCCTAGGGTATCATGATTGGCTAGTCAAAGTCAGCTGGTAAAAACCCTGCAGCCCCTCAAGGATGCCACAGAGGAGCTGTGTTCCAGAAGTGCCACCTTGGCTGACATCATCCCTATAGTTAATTTCCTGGATGAAAATTTGGAGGGCTTTAAACAGGAAGAGGGAATGACAGTTGAGGTGCTGCATTGTCTGGATGTTTTGCAGCAGCAGATGCAAGAGAGATTAAGGCCTTTAACAGAACACCACACAAATATGCTCACCACAGTCTGTGATTCCTGTGTGAAACGGAAACTTGCCCTACAGTCCAATTGTCTCTCATTTGTGAAGGACCTGCTGTTACTAAAAGTCCATGAATAGGAGTGCCATAGGCAGAGACAGATCAGGCATGAAGCAGAGGAGGAAACAGCGGGCATTTCAGAGAGTTGTGCTAGCCCAAGCAGGAGCAGCACTCTGTCAGCGACAGCTAGTACCTCCTCCTCCTCCAGTTCAGTACGCCAAAGGAATGTTGCCCATAAAGATTCATCTTTTGTGCTACGGGCTAGAGAGAAAGCAGCTGGCATGAGTGACTCTCAGCCCACCCAAGCAAAGGAGACACCAGCACAACTGTCAGTGACACGGTATCTCTCAGAGTCCACAGAGGACATGCAGACAGATCCACTGGCATATTGGGCACACAAGTCCACTGTTTGGCCACACCTAGCCAAAGTGGCTCAGCAATATCTGTCATATCCACCAACCAGTGTGCCCAGTGAATGTGTATTTTCAATAACAGGGGATATCATGAGTCCTCACCGCTCAAGGCTGGCACCAGAGTTGATGGAAATGCTAGTGTTTTTGAAAATAAATCTGCCTTTGTTTGGGTTTCCAAATTTTCCCTGTGAATGGCAAGATGAATAAAACGCTGTGCCTGTCCATCCACTGTCCAGGCCGTACGTCCCTAGAAAGGCCTGACCTGAAACGCTGTGCCTGTCCGTCCACTGTCCAGGCCTTACGTCCCTACAAGGCCTCACGTGAAATGCTGTGCCTGTCCATCCACTGTCTAGGCCGTATGTCCCTACAAGGGCCTGATCTGAAATGCTGTGCCTGTCCGTCAACTGTCCAGGCTGTACGTCCCTACAAGGGCCTGACCTGAAACACTGGGCCTGTCCATCCACTGTCCAAGCCGTATGTCCCTACAAGGGCCTGACCTCAAATGCTGTGCCTGTCTGAGTTTTGTTCTGGTATTTCTAATTTCAGTTTTATGTAGTTGTGCATCTCTTCTTTCCAGAATATTCTTTTCCTGTTTTGCAACATTTGGAATGAAAGAACATAAAAAGCTGACTTCAGATGTTTGGAGCTTGCATAGTTCATATGCTCAAAAGTTTACCTGACCTCATAATATGGGCCATGTTCCCGAAATCTTTCTTAGGTGCCAACAGTAATGTTTCTAGTACTATAGAAAACTGATAGTATTGCACTCTAATTCATCCTCTGTCTTCCCATAGTTTACAGAGGCACTGTGTAAACCACAAAGTCAACATAGGTTGATAATGTAGATTTGGACTTGAGTAGCAGTTTTCTTATTTCTGAGAGCTCTTCATGTTCCTTTGTCATCAACTGAAGTGCAAAAGTACAGTTAATAGCTTCTGGGTATTCACAAATAATCTCCAGCTCAGTTCCAGGTTCACAAATGGCAGTCTCTATTGTTCTAAAAGCATCCTCTGTTGAATTATCTTTCAGAAATGAAAAAGATGCCATTTTCTTCTGGCAGTGAACCAGTTCAAGAAGAAGTGACAGATCAAACCACAACATACCAGAACAAAGGAAATCCTCTAATGCTGTGCCTGTCCATTCAGGATTTATGTCCCTAAAAGGGTTTGACCTCTAACACTGTGCCTGTCTGTCCAGGCCTTATGTCTCTACGAGGGTTTGACCTCAAATGCTGTGCCTTCTGTCCAGGCTTTATGTCCCTAAAAGGGTTTGACTTCTAATGCTGTGCCTGTCTGTCCAGGATTTACGTCTCTACGAGGGTTTGACCTTGAATGCTGTGCCTGTCCATCCAGGCCTTATGCCTCGATGAGGGTTTGACTTCGAATGCTGTGCCTGTCCGTCCAGGC
Source organism: Rhinatrema bivittatum (assembly GCF_901001135.1). NCBI lineage: Eukaryota > Metazoa > Chordata > Amphibia > Gymnophiona > Rhinatrematidae > Rhinatrema > Rhinatrema bivittatum. Next base: position 49,508,814 of record NC_042616.1, on the reverse strand, counting down.
CTTAAGTACCTATGAGAGCTTGACGTCTAATGCTGTGCCTGTCCATCCAGGCTTTATGTTCCTAAAAGGTTTTGACCTCTAATGCTGTGCCTGTCCGTCCAGGCTTTATGTCCCTAAAAGGGTTTGACCTCTAATGCTATGCCTGTCTGTCCAGGCTTTAAATCCCTAAAAGTGTTTGACTTCTAATGCTGTGCCTGTCCATCCAGATCTTATGTCTCTACGAGGGTTTGACCTCTAACGCTGTGCCTGTCTGTCCAGGCCTTATGACTCTACGAGGGTTTGACCTCTAACTCTATGCCTGTGCATCCAGGCCTTAAGTCCCTATGAGGGCTAGACCTCTAATGCTGTACCTGTCCGTCCAGGCTTTACGTCTCTATGAGGGTTTGACCTCTAATGCTGTGCCTGTCCATCCAGGCCTTATGTCTCTATGAGGGTTTGACCTTGAATGCTGTGCCAGTCCATCCAGGCCTTTTGTCTCTACGAGGGTTTGACCTTGAATGCTGTGGCTGTTCATCCAGGCCTTATGTCTCTACGAGGGTTTGACCTCGAATGCTGTGCTTGTCCGTCCAGGCCTTAAGTCCCTACGAGGGCTTGACCACCTCTAATGCTGTGCCTGTCCATCCAGGCCTTATGTCTCTACGAGGGTTTGACCTCTAACACTATGCCTGTCCATCCAGGCCTTATGTCTCTATGAAGGTTTGACCTCGAATGCTGTGCCTGTCCATCCAGGCTATACGTCTCTATGAAGGTTTGACCTCTAATGCTGTGCCTGTTCATCCAGGCCTTAAGTCCCTATGAGGGCTTGACCTCTAATGCTGTGCCTGTCTATCCAGGATTTATGTCTCTATGAGGGTTTGACCTCTAATGCTGTGCCTGCTGTCCAGGCCTTATGTCTCTACGAGGGTTTGACCTATGAGGGTTTGACCTCAAATGCTGTGCATGTCCGTCCAGGCCTTCTGTCTCTACAAGGGTTAGATCTCGAATGCTATGCCTGTCCATCCAGGCCTTAAGACCCTGCAAGGGTTGGACCTCTAATGCTGTGTCTGTCCATCCAGGCTTTATGTCCCTAAAAGGGTTTGACCACTAATGCTGTGTCTGTCTGTCCAGGCTTTATGTCCCTAAAAGGGTTTGACCTCTAATGCTGTGCCTGTCTGTCCAGGCCTTATTTCTCTACGAGGGTTTGACATTTAAACCTGTGCCTGCCTGTCCAGACTTTATGTCCCTAAAAGGGTTTGACCTCGAATGCTGTGCCTGTCCGTCCAGGCCTTATGACTCTATGAGGTTTTGACCTCTAACGCTGTGCCTGTCTGTCCAGGCCTTATGTCTCTACAAGTGTTTGACCTTGAATGCTGTGCATATCTGTCCAGGCCTAATGTCTCTATGAGAGTTTGACCTCGAATGCTGTGCCTGTCCATCCAGGCCTTATGTCTCTACGAGGGTTTGACCTCGAATGCTGTATCTGTCCATCCAGGCTTTATGTCTCTACGAGGATTTGACCTCTAACGCTGTGCCTGTCCATCCAGGCCTTAAGTCCCTACGTGGGCTTGACCTCTAATGCTGTGCCTGTCCATCCAGGCTTTATGTCTCTGCAAGGGTTTGACCTTTAACGCTGTGCCTAACCATCCAGAAGCCCTTTCCTGCTCAAAGGAAAGGGAACTCTCCCTGAGGCCAGCCTGTCTTTCCCCTATTAAAACCACAGGGACCAGACTACTTCCGCTCTACCAGCCTGTCTTGCCCCTATCAACTTTCTGCCACTCTGCCTTGATTCCATACACCAGATAACTCACTCAACTCTTTGTGGTGTTCTTGCCACTATCATGGTTCCTCAGTGTGTTGTGCTAGTCTTTCTGCTTGCTATGTTCCCCCTTCATTGTGCTGTAGGATGTTGATGCCACTTGTCTTGCCGCTTTGCCTGTTGTGCTTCCTTCGAGGGTTCATGCATCTGTTATCGGTGCTCTCTTTTGAAGCTGTGGTGTGTTTTTGACTCTCTCGCTGCAGCGTTGCATCTCTGTTAAAGCACTCTTACCACTCCTGGTACCCCTTTGCCCCTTTAAAGTGCCTTAGGCTATTCATGTCACTTTGGTGCCACTTTGCCACAGTCTAAGTACCTTGGAGCTCTTTTCTCGTTCTGATGATAGCTCCCCAGAAGTTTTATCAGAATTGATAAGAAAACTCCAATTCTGCAGCCAAAAATAGGCTGCAAATACTTCCCCCATTCAATTTAATGGGAAATCGGAAAACGAATAAAACATATCAACAAATTGGCTTTCCCCCGTATGAAACTAATGCAACGAATTTGGGTCCCGGCAAAACGAATACTGAATAGCAACACATTTTTTCCTTCTGCACATCCCTAGAAATTGTGGCACTTCTTGCATGAGGAGTAACAAGGCCTCTTCCACAATCTCATCCCTCTGCCAGGTAACTGGGAGAAGAGCTAATCCTGTTTGGCCACAATTTCTTCAGACAACCATTTCAATTGCGTTTAGAGAATAGTAAATGAATATTCCAGTGTCAGTTTTCATGTATTCTGAAGAAATGTTTTTTTCAGACAAAGAAAGAAACTTATCCAAATACCTTTCAGAACAATAAGTTATCTCCAATCTGTACCACAACATCCAATTTGATGTTGTTGCACAAAGTTGAATTTTTAATCCTAAAACACATCTCTGGCTTATATATGTAAACCGAATTGATATGTAACATTTGCTACATGAGGATAACCTTCAAACAATTGCGCACAACTCCATATACGCGCATATATGGTCGCACGTAGTATTTTATAACCTGCGCGTTTCAGGTATGTGCAAATTATAAAATACACGTATGTCTACCCCCCAACATATGCACATATGTTTGCTTATGAACGACAACCAGAAATTCACTGAAAACGTGTATTTTTCCTATCTATTTTGGAAGCATATGTGTGTATATTTTACACATGAAAAAAAATATAACATGCTCATGTAAAACCCTGGAGGATGATATATTTTAGAACATGCATGTGGAACTGAAATCATCATCATCAGTTTGCCAATTCCTCCATCGGTTCATCTCCTTCTCCAGGTCATTGGGACCCTCCTAGTTCTTCACCCTGTACTCCCCGTCCCCCCCCCCCCCCGCTCACCCAGGCCTCTGATCCAACCAATAACAGACAATAGACAAGTCTGATATCAATTGTGCAAGATAATTAGCAGGAGTAAAATTACACAAATAAATTGCCTTATATATTTGTTTACATGTCTTATAAAATAGCAACTTACATATGTACCTTTTGGCCCTGCCACAGAACACCCCTAGACCATACCTTTTTTATGCGTGTATCCTCCTCTTCGGGGGTCCTCCAGGAATATAAGAGTATACCAACAGTTCCCGGGCCACTCTTGCTCCCAGCTCTCCTTCTTCACATGTTAATACAGATCACTGGCCCTGGGGTGCCGGGGTTCTTCCAGCAGGGAGCAGGATATACCTCTGGGGCCCTAGGTTCACAGAAATGATGATCCAGTTCAGTCAGTCTCTCATTTTCTCTTTGGATGCTCTCATAGATGTACTCATGTAAGGATGGTCCTTGCTTTAGGGGACCCTCTACTCTGAATAAAGACGCCAGACACTCTGATGGATTATTCAACAAAAACTTTACTGCAATGAAAAATACTTCATGCTAAAATAAAATGCCTCTTTCTCAGTTTTGTTAGCTGAGTCAATGTCAATGTCTCTTTCTCTGGTGACAGTTTGGACCTCTGGTGAGGAAAAAGTCCAAAAAATATCCAAAGCTCCATTATTTCTCTTCCTCTCAGTGGGCAGGAACTGGTGGCAAACAATTCCTCCCAAAACACTAGAATAAAATTTTCTGCAAAATTACGTCTTTCTTCTTCTCGGTCAGGTCACTGCTGTCCCTCCATGACTGGTCGGCAGAAATTGACAGCAGTATCCTGAGCTACCTGGCGGGATAAAGCCTCCTGAGCAGAAGCAGGATCGACAACACAAAAATATCAAAACCAAAATAGCTTTAAGAACATAAGAACATAAGAAATCGCCATGCTGGGTCAGACCAAGGGTCCATCAAGCCGAACAGGTTTCCAACAGATGCCAAACCAGGCCACAAGAACCTGGCAATTACCCAAACACTAAGACGATCCCATGCTACTGATGCAATTAATAGCAGGGGCTATTCCCTAAGTAAATTTGATTAATAGCATTTAATGGACTTCTCCTCCAAGAACTTATCCAAACCTTTTTTGAACCCAGCTACACTAACTGCACTAACCACATCCTCTGGCAACAAATTCCAGAGCTTTATTGTGTATTGAGTGAAAAAGAATTTTCTCTGATTAGTCTTAAATGTGCAACTTGCTAACTTCATGGAATGTCCCCTAGTCCTTCTATTATTTGAAAGTGTAAATAACCGATTCACATCTACTCATTCAAGACTTCTCATGATCTTAAAGACCTCTATCATATCCTCCCTCAGCTGTCTCTTCTCCAAGCTGAACAGCCCTAACCTCTTTAATCTTTCCTCAAATCTTTCCTCTCAATTAAATTTACTAGAAGTTCCTTCTGTTCAACATGCTTATTTATATAGTACTCGTGAGACCTCTTTTTCCATTGCTGCGCCAACACAATGGAATCTTATTCCATTTGAGCTCAGGTCTTTGGATGATGCAAAAAAGTTCAGACAGTTATTGAAAGAGCACCTTATCCATCGTGCATACAACATATTCTAGATTGCTGTTAGCAGAATAAATACCTCTGTAGATGTGAGAAGCCTGTTACATATTGTGGGTGACTGATTATTTACTTTGTCTACATGAGACTGGTTATTTTTGTCTTTGTGAAATATATGTAATTTGTGTGGTATTGTATTTATTATTTTTATGTTTTAATTATGTATGTTAATGCTGTAAATCGCCTAGGCCTCTCTGTGGTAGGCGATCAATAAATTACCCATCGAGATGAGAGTGAAAAAGAAAGTAGCCTGTCTTGCATTTAAAATGATTAACTCTGAGAATCTCCCATGGCTCATCTCGATGCTTCATGTGCATAACCCTTCTAGATCCCTGAGACTGTCACAGAGGTTCCTTCACCTTCTCTTTTAATGCTCACAGTATAGTGTTGTTTGAGAATCGCATTAATATTGCCACATCTTGGCATCTTGGCGCTTGCTGGATTTTTTCTAAAACAGTCCGTTTCAATTTAGTGAAAGATCACCATATGAGAAACAATGCTATTAGATTCACTCTGTGTTGGATGTGGTGCGTTGTAGAGGCTGAGAGCACTGTATTGCATTGGCCCCAAAGTTGTATCATCTTTCCAGAGCTTAGGAGAAGCCGATACAAACCTGTAATAGCCGTGGCACACACATTACAATGACCACATATTTGATGGCCTGAGTGTAGAGACTCTCTCATCATGGTAGAGGTATTGCTGCATGCACTACCTGTTCCTTAATGTTGGTGCCCCGCTAGGGTTACCAGCTCCCCTGGGAGTTTGTTCCATGCATCCACCATCCTTTCTGTGAGTAAAATATTTTCCTATGTTATTCCTGAGTCTACCCCTTCAGATCCTAGTTCTTGAACTTCTTTATTCTGAAAAAGGTTTGTTTTTATCAGCCCAGGGTGTTACGGTCATGGACCCTTGGGCTGGCTGAGACAGTGGATGATATGCTGTGGAGGATCACAGCAGGCGTCACAGCCGGGAGGCGGCACAGAAGAAGCTCGGAAGAGGCTTCACCACTGGAAGTCCGAGGTCCCACCAGGAGGAACCTGTAGGGACCCGGACCTCTTGGACTTAGGTGGGATCCTATGTGACCAAGGATCCGGACTGTGTCTGAAGAGATGGACGAAGGATGGCTGAGCCCAGGTAGCTGGAAAGTCTTCACCCTCGGAAGCCCGCGGCTCCCCCGGGAGGAGTCCGAGAGAGCCCGAGCTGCTGGGACTTAGGAAAATCCTTTGGGCCAGCAAGTACCGGATACCTGAGATGATGAAGAAGTCGAAGTCGGAGTCCACGAGTGAAGCCGGGTCAGAAGCCAGGAGTCAGAGATCCAAACCAAAGCCAGGGGCGAAAGCAGAAGACGGAGTCGTGGGACGGAGCCGGGTCGGAAGCCAGAAGTCAGACGTCGATACTAAAACCAAAGGGTGGAAGCAGAAGACAAGTCAGGATACAAGCCAGGTCGGAGTCCAGAAGTCAGAAGAAGCAATCCAAGGACTACAGCAGCAACTAGAGACTCAGACAAGCTGAGGAACCTCGTTGCAAGGCGAGGTGCTAGTGCAGCTGCCGGGTTTAAATGGCCCGGCAGCGTCTGATGTCAGGAGGAGGTATTCCCCGGTTTTCCCGTGCTGACCCCTTTAAGAGTAGGCCCTAGTGCGCGTGTGCGCCTAGGGGGCGGGGCCAGCCATGGATCGGTGTGGGCGTCTCCCTGCAGGGAGAATGCCGAGGAGGGCCGCGTCTTCGGTCCTGAGGCCGGGGGAAGGCATTCCTGTGGTCGGCCCGGCCGCGCGGTAAGTGTAGGTCCCAGGGCATGGACCGGGACCGTAACACAGGGTCCAAATTACTGTTTTGTAATATTTTTTAGGCCTCTGATTACATCATGGACTAAAGTCTATGTAAGTGACACAAAATGAATATATCTATTACATTGAATATACAGTAGCTACCAAAGCATATACTATATTTATTGATCTTTGTTTTCCGTTTTTATTGTATGTTTTGTGGGAATTTATCAGTGTTTATTACAACAAATAAAAAATGGAGAAAATCAGTGGAAACAAATTTGTCTGTTGTTACACCGATTTTCTCAGTTTTTGTTTGTTATAATAAACACTGATAAATTCCCAGAAAAAATAAAATAAATACTGAAAATGAAGGGCTCTAACCATCTACCTTATAAATGGGCTCTGATCGACAGCCCGCAAATGCGCAGTAGAGAGCAGCTCTACCTCGCATGCGCGGGTGAGCACGTCGGTCAGAGTGGAGCGTGATCTGCTAAAAAACATGGCGCTGGGAGGAGCAGTAGCGGCGGCAGCGGTGGCGAGGAGCAGTAGTGGCATTGGCGGCAAGGAGCAGTACCGGCGGCGGCGAGGAGGGCGCGAGGGAGGGACCCCTGGAGATCTCCTGTCTGCGCCGTCCGAGATTGACTGAGGGGGAGGAGGGATGTGACTGAGGGGAAAGGGGAGTGACTGAGGGGAAGGGGGAAGTGACTGAGGGGAGGAGGGAAGGGGAGAATGATTGAAGGGGGAGTGACTGAGGAGAAGGGGTGAGTGACTGAGGGGAGTGACTGAGGGGAGGGGGGAATGATTGAGGGGAGGGGGGAGTGACTGAGGGGAAGGGAGGAGGGGGAATGACTGAGGGGAAGAGGGGAATGACTGGGGGAGTGACGGGAGGGGTGTGTGACTGAGGGGAAGTGGGAGTGACTGAGGGGAGGGGGGAGTGACTGAGGGGGGACAGAGGGATGTGAGTGAGTAAGTGGGAAGGGTAAGAAGTTGTGGAGAAGAGAAAAAGAGGGAGTGAAGGAGGGCTGGGAGAGAGGGAAGGGTTGTGGATGAGCTGAGAGGGGATTGGAGGGGATGAGAGTGAGGAATGGGATTTAGAGAGGGTGGGGTATGACTGAGGGAAGGGGAGGGAGGGGGTGAGAGTGAGGGGAGGGAGGCAGTGGGAGACAGAGAGAAGTGAGTGAGTAAGTGGGAAGGGTAAGAAGTTGTGGAGAAGAGAAAAAGAGTGAGTGGAGGAGGGCTGAGGAAGAGGGAAGGGGTTGTGGATGAGCTGAGAGGGGATTGGAGGGGATGAGAGTGAGGAATGGGATTTAGAGAGGGTGGGGTATGACTGAGGGAAGGGGAGGGAGGGGGTGAGAGTGAGGGAAGGGAGGCAGTGGGAGACAGAGAGAAGTGAGTGAGTAAGTGGGAAGGGTAAGAAGTTGTGGAGAAGAGAAAAAGAGTGAGTGGAGGAGGGCTGAGGGAGAGGGAAGGGGTTGTGGATGAGCTAAGAGGGGATTGGAGGGGATGAGAGTGAGGGAAGGGATTGAGAGAGGGTGGGGAGTGACTGAGGGAAGGGAGGTGAGAGTGAGGGGAGGGAGGCAATGGGAGACAGAGGGTGAGTAAGACTGAGGGGAGGGAAGGGCTGAGTGACCGAGGGGGAGGAGGATGAGTGACCGAGGTGAATGAGCGAGGGGAAGGGGGAGTGAGGGAGAAAAAGTGTAGAAAGGTGCTGTGTTCGAAAATGCACTGAAAAAAAAATTTAATGTAGCCCGTTGTTACGGGCTTAACGGCTTGTATTGTCTAATTGAAGGGGAGGATCAGATGCTAACCTGCAGCATGAGGGCCAAAACTCAGGACATTTCTAAACATTTTAGCCCTCCTCCTTTTTTCAGGTCAGGATGTGTGCATTCCAGAAAAATTCAGGACAGTTGGCAACCCTATGCCCTGCATATAGGAGATACATGGTGGCAACCCTATGCCCTGCATGTATGAGCTACATGGTGGCAACCCCATGCCCTGCATATAGGAGATACATGGTGGCAACCCTATGCCCTGCATATAGGAGATACATGGTGGCAACCCTATGCCCTGCATGTATGAGCTACATGGTGGCAACCCCATGCCCTGCATATAGGAGATACATGGTGGCAACCCCATGCCCTGCATATAGGAGATACATGGTGGCAACCCTATGCCCTGCATATAGGAGCTACATGGTGGCAACCCTATGCCCTGCATATAGGAGATACATGGTGGCAACCCCATGCCCTGCATATAGGAGATACATGGTGGCAACCCTATGCCCTGCATGTATGAGCTACATGGTGGCAACCCTATGCCCTGCATATAGGAGATACATGGTGGCAACCCCATGCCCTGCATATATAGGAGATACATGGTGGCAACCCTATGCCCTGCATGTAGGAGATACATGGTGGCAACCCCATGCCCTGCATATAGGAGATACATGGTGGCAACCCCATGCCCTGCATGTAGGAGATACATGGTGGCAACCCCATGCCCTGCATATAGGAGATACATGGTGGCAACCCTATGCCCTGCATGTAGGAGATACATGGTGGCAACCCCATGCCCTGCATGTAGGAGATACATGGTGGCAACTGGAATACTGGATGCATCCATTGGGGGTCAATGGGGGCCTGGAGCACCCCCTAGCTCTTGGCCCAGTCAGCACCATCTATCAGAAGGGCACCGACCAGTCATTTCCCCCATCACTTGGGGTCTGGAGGTTCATAGGGGAAATGGCTGGTCAGTGCCATGTTGAAGGATGGTGCTGACCAGGCCTGGAACTAGGGGCATTTTGGGCCTCCAATGAACTCCAATTATGAAATTTAGAGGTTCAGGGGAGTTCGGGGGTGGAGGCCCAGCTGCTCCTTTGAGCACTGGGTCTTTTTTAGGGTGGGGGAGTGGGGGAAAGAGCCTGGGGGACCCCTAGATCCCAGTGTTATGAATATATTTGGAGGAGGTCTTTGCAGGAGGGCATTTGAGGGTTGTGTTGTACATAAAGGAAAGTTTTGGGAAGGGGGAAAGGTGTCATTACATATTTTAAAAGTTCTCTTTTTTTAATTTATTTATTGAGGGGGGGGGGGGGGGGCGCTGCTGCCTTTACCGGTGGAGGAGGTGGGGTGGGTAGGGGTTGTGAAAGACCTCCAGGGACTTTTGTTAGATTTTCAGGGGCAGGGGGGTGTAGATTTGGGGCATTTGGCTGTTTAATTAACATTGCAGGGGAATTGGGGAAGCACATTAGCATCCCAATGTCCCTACCATGGTTTATCTAGACCTCCCTGATACCCAATAAAATAAGAGGGCAGACTTTTTTATAAGTCCGCCCTTTTATTTTATTTACATTGAATTGCCTATGCATAAGTTGCTTTGCATGTAGTAGGCAATTTTGTGCATGCAAATGAGCTTATTTCCATAGGGGAAGGAAAACATTGAAAATATTGCACAATAATTATGTGACAGGTCAATATCACATAATAAACAGTGTTTAACACACGATATCGCTGCTTAGTAAATCTAGCTCTAAGTTTGTACCTGAGGCAGCTGAGAGGAAAGTGACTTGCCTGAGGTCACAAAGAGCTGCAGTAGAATTTGAACCCTGGATTTCCCTATTTATAGCCCATGGCTCTAACCACTAGGCTACTCCTGCAAAATCAAGAAAGAAAGTTTTGAAGGCATCGGTGAGGGTTTTGACAGTATTTTTATAAAAAGGCATAGATACTAGTAGAGATGTGAATCGGAATCAGAATCTGTTCCGATTCACATCGTGATTATTTTTTCGTCCGGCCCGATCGGGTTTTTTTTTATCGGCTGCGCCCGAGCCAATAAAGAAAAAACCCACCCCGACCTTTTACAACTAATCCCTTAGCTACCCCCACCCCCCCAAAATCTTTTACAGGTACCTGGTGGTCCAGTGGGGGTCCCAGGAGCGATCTCCCGCTCTTGGGCCGTCGGCTACCACTAATAAAAATAACGCCGATGGCCCTTTGCCCTTACCATGTGACAGTCGCTCCATGGCCTGCCTCCTAGGGTCACCCTCTCCTTCTCCTTCTCTGCTCTGCTATATCCCATCCCGCAGTCGACATTCCGCCTCCCAACGGTGAGGCTCATTGGGGCTCTTCCCCTGGGCGATACCATCTCTCACCTCAGCCAAAGGGCCCACATACCCACAAATCCTAACAGTAACTCCAAGGGAACAGATTAGGTCAATACACAGTGGCAATGGATGTTTTGCCTCAGGCTACAGTATATAAAAATAATATTAGACAAAGTCATACAGTGTCATATTTTATATTCTTTACTCATTACTATTACTTATTTATTGCAGGAGAGAGCTAACCAGCAAATGCAGCGATGTGAAGCTGTGAAAAAGACAATCCAGCAATATGAAATTGTGACAATGAAAATCTCAGATTATCTAACTGGGGCGCGAAGTTTCCTTTCCCGTGATGTCCAAGTAGAGCGTCTGCCAAAATTTTCAATAAAAATCGTTGAAGTTCAAAGAGATGGAAACGCATCAGTATCTGTCATGTCTGTTGGAGAATAAAGCAATTTCAGTCTGCTGTTTGGTGGACATCATGTTTTATCTTTATCGGTTTATCAGTTTTTAGACAACAAGTAAATCAAATATCCTTCCAATATCAACAAACACAAAAAAGAAAGGTTTCATATTTTGGCCATGAAAATCATATCACAATTCTCACTTAAAACCATTTTTCAGGATTATAGTTAACCTTATAATTTTATTCATTAAAACAGAGATGAACTGATGATTATACATTTATGCATCTGGTCCAACAAAAACAATTTTTAAAAAGTCATTTAAATCTGCAGTGAATCTGCCTGCAGTGAAAGTTGAAGAGGTGATGCACGGGGGTCATTAAATGGCTGCCAGCCTGAAGTCATGAGGAGGGTAATTTTCAATCACCCAGCAAAAACCATGCATAAGTTACACAAACTTTCAAAGTGGACTTATGCGTATGAGTCTTTTTGGAAAATTATCCCACTAAATCTATTATGTGCACAGAAGTTTTTCCAGGAAATTTCCATGCATTATTTTGAAAATATACAAAAAAATGCATGTAAATCTAAACCTCGCCCCCAAATCCCACCCCCAGAAGCACCTCTGCTTAGTCCAGGCCAACTTAACGTGCGAACCATGAGGTACATGTGTAAGGTTACCCGCATATTGGTGTAAAGTTATACATATCAGATGATCAGTTTTGTAAAAGGCCATTCCTGTCTATAAAACATTATTTTACCCGAATTAATGCTTTTGAAAATTACCTCCAGAATGGGTGCTTGACCAATGGGTTTGCTTAGCAATAAGGGCCATCCTCATTGAGAAATCATGTGCTAAGGATACTTTAAACCAAAAACAAGTTCCACACAGTCTTTGAAATCCAAGCCATTGTCAGAGCATTGGGGTTCTTGGATTGGGAGGATAGGGATCATGAATCCAGTGGGGTAGAGTAGTCAGAAGCATCAGGGCTGCCAGGTCGGGCTGATAGTGATCATAGGTCCAACGGTCAAGCAGAGATGTTTAGATTTAGCCTACCTTTACTGTGGTCATAATTAGCCAGCCAATTTAACCAGCTAGTCCTAGCCAGCTAACTTTGCTCCTCTGACCTAATCCCACTCCTAGGGCCACCCAGTTTTAGAGAAGCTAAACTTAACCATCCAGTGAACCTAGGCAGCTAGATTTAGCTGCACTGTAGGGTGAAATTTTCACCTTAAGGGACCAAGCTGGATAACGTCTTATTCAGTATGCTAGATTCCTCTATGAATTGGACCCTCAATACTGAACAGAAGTATTTATTTAGGGTTTCTACTTTTTTCTTGTCACCTTCTATACAGTCATCCTTTTCTCCTACTATTCTTACAATCTCAACTGTTCTCTTTCTCCTTCCACTGACATACCAGAAAAAAAAGCCTTGTGGCTTTACTTTATCAGAACCATGTTTCTGTGGCAGCCTCTTTAGCAGAAAGACATGCCCAAAACCAAATTGATATCACATTACCTTTGCCCTATTTATCTTTTATGCCTTGCTTCCGCCGTCCTGACTGCTTTCTCTGCTGCTTTCAGCTTTACCAGATATTCTTTCCGATGCTCCTCTTTCTGAGATCCCTTGCACATTTGGAATATAATTTTCAATAAAACTTAGGGGGCCTACATTTTCACCTGAAAATTTACCTAAATTTAGGCCTGGTATTCATTTTCCTAGATTTAGACTCCTAAGTTAGGTGTCTAGAGCTGAAAATCAGTGATAAGTTCCTGTAACATCAATTGTCTGTGGGTTGCCCCAGGAGCAAGCAGCTTAATGTCTGGAGAGGCAAATCCAAATGGTAAAAGTTCTCCAACCTATGATAGGATGGATCAACTTTGGGGGGGTGGGGGTGGGGCTCTATATGTTAGGGATGTCATAGAGACAAACAGAATAAAGATCCTGCAGGTGCCTAAATGCACCGTGGACGTTTTATGGATAGAAATTCTATGTGTGATGGGGAAGAGTTTAGCAGTGGGGGTATACTATTATCCACTTGGCCAGAATGAACAGATGGACAATGGAAATTAGGGAGGCTAACACATTTGGGAGATTTCAATTACCCCAATATTAACTGGGTGCATGTCATATCAGGACATGCTAGGGAGGTGATATTTATAGATGAAATAAATGACAGTTTCATAGAACAGCTGGTCCAGGAACCAATGAGAGAGGGAGCTATTTTAAATCTAATTCTTAGTGGAATGCAGGATTCGGTGTGAGAGGTAACAGTAGTGAGGCCACATGGTAACAGTGATCATAATATGATCAAATTTGACTTAATAGCTGGAGGGAGAAAATTAAGGAAAACTACTGCTCTAATATTTAACTTTCAAAAGGGAGGCTTTAATTGAAGTGAGGAAAATAGGTAGAAAAAAATCTAAAAGGTGCAGCTACAAATATTAAGAGTTTACGTCAGGCGTGGATATTGTTTAAAAACACTATCTTGGAAGCCCAGACCAGATATATTCCATACATTTAAAAAAGAGGAAGAAAGGCGCAACGACTGCTGGCATGGTTAATGTTGCACCAGAGGTGGACCCTTGAGCCAAGGTAGGGTTGACACAAACCGTAGGTAGGGACCTATGGGTCCCCACTCTTGGCAGGTGGAGAGGGCTGATGAACAGAAGCCAAATGGAGCTTCAGCCCTCGTTCCCCGCAGATTGAGCCTTTGGGTGCCGGGGCTGGCTGGACTTAGGTGGGCCTCTGTATGACGCCAATGAAAAGATGGTAATCAGCCCAGAGACAGCAGAGGGAAGATAGTACAGTCTTACACTGGACGAGGTAGTATCCTGGAAACTCGAGCCCCAAAGGAACATAGGCAGACAGGGGGCGCCCGAAGAAGAGCAGGCCAAAGCCTGAATAGACCAAGTCCAGGAAGTAGGCTGAAGAAGCGTCAAAGAACAGGCTTGAGTCAGAGCTGGCAGCAGACTGGACGTAGGGGCAAGCAAGGCTGAGGTCTGAACACAGAGATGATCAAGCATGGTCCAACGTTGCGGAAGTCTGAGTCTGGAGAAAGGCAACAACGAAGTCAAGCAATGCAAAGGTCTGGGTCAGGAGAGAGGCAACAACGTAGTCAGGCGATGTAGAGGTCTGGGACTGGAGAGAGGCAACAGCGTAGTCAGGCGATGCAGAGGTCTGGGCTTGGAGAGAGGCAATAGCGTGGTCAGGCAATGCAGAGGTCTGGGTCTGGAGAGAGGCAACAACGTAGTCAGGCAATGCAGAGGTCTGAGACTGGAGACAGGCAACAGCGTAGTCAGGCGATGCAGAGGTCTGGGACTGGAGAGAGGCAACAGCGTAGTCAGGCGATGCAGAGGTCTGGGTCTGGAGAGAGGCAACAGCGTAGTCAGGCGATGCAGAGGTCTGGGCTTGGAGAGAGGCAATAGCGTGGTCAGGCAATGCAGAGGTCTGGGTCTGGAGAGAGGCAACAACGTAGTCAGGCAATGCAGAGGTCTGAGACTGGAGACAGGCAACAGCGTAGTCAGGCGATGCAGAGGTCTGGGACTGGAGAGAGGCAACAGCGTAGTCAGGCGATGCAGAGGTCTGGGTCTGGAGAGAGGCAACAACGTAGTCAGGCGATGCAGAGGTCTGTGTCTGGAGAGAGGCAACAGCGTAGTCAGGCGATGCAGAGGTCTGGGTCTGGAGAGAGGCAACAGCGTAGTCAGGCGATGCAGAGGTCTGGGTCTGGAGAGAGGCAACAGCATAGTCAGGCGATGCAGAGGTCTGGGTCTGGAGACAGTCAACAGCGTAGTCAGGCGATGCAGAGGTCTGGGTCTGGAGAGAGGCAACAGCGTAGTCAGGCGATACAGAGATCTGTGTCTGGAGAGAGGCAACAGCGTAATCAGGCGATGCAGGGGTCTGGGTCTGGAGAGAGGCAACAGCGTAGTCAGGCGATGCAGAGGTCTGGGTCTGGAGAGAGGCAACAGCGTAATCAGGCGATGCAGAGGTCTGGGTCTGGAGAGAGGCAACAGCGTAGTCAGGCGATGCAGAAGTCTGGGACTGGAGAGAGGCAACAGCGTAGTCAGGCGATGCAGAGGTCTGGGACTGGAGAGAGGCAACAGCGTAGTCAGGCGATGCAGAGGTCTGGGTCTGGAGAGAGGCAACAGCGTAGTCAGGCGATGCAGGGGTCTGGGTCTGGAGAGAGGCAACAGCGTAGTCAGGCGATGCAGAGGTCTGGGACTGGAGAGAGGCAACAGCGTAGTCAGGCGATGCAGGGGTCTGGGTCTGGAGAGAGGCAACAGCGTAGTCAGGCGATGCAGAGGTCTGGGTCTGGAGAGAGGCAACAGCGTAATCAGGCGATGCAGAGGTCTGGGTCTGGAGAGAGGCAACAGCGTAGTCAGGCGATGCAGAGGTCTGGGACTGGAGAGAGGCAACAGCGTAGTCAGGCGATGCAGAGGTCTGGGACTGGAGAGAGGCAACAGCGTAGTCAGGCGATGCAGAGGTCTGGGACTGGAGAGAGGCAACAGCGTAGTCAGGCGATGCAGAGGTCTGGGTCTGGAGAGAGGCAACAGCGTAGTCAGGCGATGCAGAGGTCTGGGTCTGGAGAGAGGCAACAGCGTAGGCAGGCGATGCAGAGGTCTGGGTCTGGAGAGAGGCAACAGCGTAGTCAGGCGATGCAGAGGTCTGGGACTGGAGAGAGGCAACAGCGTAGTCAGGCGATGCAGAGGTCTGGGACTGGAGAGAGGCAACAGCGTAGTCAGGCGATGCAGAGGTCTGGGTCTGGAGAGAGGCAACAGCGTAGTCAGGCGATGCAGAGGTCTGGGTCTGGAGAGAGGCAACAGCGTAGTCAGGCGATGCAGAGGTCTGGGTCTGGAGAGAGGCAACAGCGTAGGCAGGCGATGCAGAGGTCTGGGTCTGGAGAGAGGCAACAGCGTAGTCAGGCGATGCAGAGGTCTGGGTCTGGAGAGAGGCAACAGCGTAGTCAGGCGATGCAGAGGTCTGGGTCTGGAGAGAGGCAACATCGTAGTCAGGTGATGCAGAGGTCTGAGTCTGGAGACAGGCAACAGCGTAATCAGGCGATGCAGAGGTCTGGGTCTGGAGACAGTTAACAGCGTAGTCAGGCGATGCAGAGGTCTGGGTCTGGAGAGAGGCAACAGCGTAATCAGGCGATGCAGAGGTCTGGGTCTGGAGAGAGGCAACAGCGTAGTCAGGCGATGCAGAGGTCTGGGTCTGGAGAGAGGCAACAGCGTAATCAGGCGATGCAGAGGTCTGGGTCTGGAGAGAGGCAACAGCGTAGTCAGGCGATGCAGAGGTCTGGGACTGGAGAGAGGCAACAGCGTAGTCAGGCGATGCAGAGGTCTGGGACTGGAGAGAGGCAACAGCGTAGTCAGGCGATGCAGAGGTCTGGGACTGGAGAGAGGCAACAGCGTAGTCAGGCGATGCAGAGGTCTGGGTCTGGAGAGAGGCAACAGCGTAGTCAGGCGATGCAGAGGTCTGGGTCTGGAGAGAGGCAACAGCGTAGTCAGGCGATGCAGAGGTCTGGGTCTGGAGAGAGGCAACAGCGTAGTCAGGCGATGCAGAGGTCTGGGTCTGGAGACAGGCAACAGCGTAGTCAGGCGATGCAGAGGTCTGGGTCTGGAGAGAGGCAACAGCGTAGTCAGGCGATGCAGAGGTCTGGGTCTGGAGAGAGGCAACAGCGTAGTCAGGCGATGCAGAGGTCTGGGTCTGGAGAGAGGCAACAGCGTAGTCAGGCGATGCAGAGGTCTGGGACTGGAGAGAGGCAACAGCGTAGTCAGGCGATGCAGAGGTCTGGGTCTGGAGAGAGGCAACAGCGTAGTCAGGCAATGCAGAGGTCTGGGTCTGGAGAGAGGCAACAGCGTAGTCAGGTGATGCAGAGGTCTGGGTCTGGAGAGAGGCAACAGCGTAATCAGACGATGCAGAGGTCTGGGTCTGGAGAGAGGCAACAGCGTAGTCAGGCAATGCAGAGGTCTGTGTCTGGAGAGAGGCAACAGTGTAGTCAGGCGATACAGAGGTCTGTGTCTGGAGAGAGGCATCAGCATAGTCAGGCGATGCAGAGGTCTGTGTCTGGAGAGAGGCAACAGCGTAGTCAGGTGATGCAGAGGTCTGAGTCTGGAGAGAGGCAACAGCGTAATCAGGCGATGCAGAGGTCTGGGTCTGGAGACAGTTAACAGCGTAGTCAGGCGATGCAGAGGTCTGGGTCTGGAGAGAGGCAACAGCGTAATCAGGCGATGCAGAGGTCTGGGTCTGGAGAGAGGCAACAGCGTAGTCAGGCGATGCAGAGGTCTGGGTCTGGAGAGAGGCAACAGCGTAATCAGGCGATGCAGAGGTCTGGGTCTGGAGAGAGGCAACAGCGTAGTCAGGCGATGCAGAGGTCTGGGACTGGAGAGAGGCAACAGCGTAGTCAGGCGATGCAGAGGTCTGGGACTGGAGAGAGGCAACAGCGTAGTCAGGCGATGCAGAGGTCTGGGACTGGAGAGAGGCAACAGCGTAGTCAGGCGATGCAGAGGTCTGGGTCTGGAGAGAGGCAACAGCGTAGTCAGGCGATGCAGAGGTCTGGGTCTGGAGAGAGGCAACAGCGTAGTCAGGCGATGCAGAGGTCTGGGTCTGGAGAGAGGCAACAGCGTAGTCAGGCGATGCAGAGGTCTGGGTCTGGAGACAGGCAACAGCGTAGTCAGGCGATGCAGAGGTCTGGGTCTGGAGAGAGGCAACAGCGTAGTCAGGCAATGCAGAGGTCTGGGTCTGGAGAGAGGCAACAGCGTAGTCAGGCGATGCAGAGGTCTGGGTCTGGAGAGAGGCAACAGCGTAGTCAGGCGATGCAGAGGTCTGGGACTGGAGAGAGGCAACAGCGTAGTCAGGCGATGCAGAGGTCTGGGTCTGGAGAGAGGCAACAGCGTAGTCAGGCAATGCAGAGGTCTGGGTCTGGAGAGAGGCAACAGCGTAGTCAGGTGATGCAGAGGTCTGGGTCTGGAGAGAGGCAACAGCGTAATCAGACGATGCAGAGGTCTGGGTCTGGAGAGAGGCAACAGCGTAGTCAGGCAATGCAGAGGTCTGTGTCTGGAGAGAGGCAACAGTGTAGTCAGGCGATACAGAGGTCTGTGTCTGGAGAGAGGCATCAGCATAGTCAGGCGATGCAGAGGTCTGTGTCTGGAGAGAGGCAACAGCGTAGTCAGGTGATGCAGAGGTCTGAGTCTGGAGACAGGCAACAGCGTAATCAGGCGATGCAGAGGTCTGGGTCTGGAGACAGTTAACAGCGTAGTCAGGCGATGCAGAGGTCTGGGTCTGGAGAGAGGCAACAGCGTAGTCAGGCGATGCAGAGGTCTGGGTCTGGAGAGAGGCAACAGCGTAGTCAGGCGATGCAGAGGTCTGGGTCTGGAGAGAGGCAACAGCGTAATCAGGCGATGCAGAGGTCTGGGTCTGGAGAGAGGCAACAGCGTAGTCAGGCGATGCAGAGGTCTGGGACTGGAGAGAGGCAACAGCGTAGTCAGGCGATGCAGAGGTCTGGGACTGGAGAGAGGCAACAGCGTAGTCAGGCGATGCAGAGGTCTGGGACTGGAGAGAGGCAACAGCGTAGTCAGGCGATGCAGAGGTCTGGGTCTGGAGAGAGGCAACAGCGTAGTCAGGCGATGCAGAGGTCTGGGTCTGGAGAGAGGCAACAGCGTAGTCAGGCGATGCAGAGGTCTGGGTCTGGAGAGAGGCAACAGCGTAGTCAGGCGATGCAGAGGTCTGGGTCTGGAGACAGGCAACAGCGTAGTCAGGCGATGCAGAGGTCTGGGTCTGGAGAGAGGCAACAGCGTAGTCAGGCGATGCAGAGGTCTGGGTCTGGAGAGAGGCAACAGCGTAGTCAGGCGATGCAGAGGTCTGGGTCTGGAGAGAGGCAACAGCGTAGTCAGGCGATGCAGAGGTCTGGGTCTGGAGACAGGCAACAGCGTAGTCAGGTGATGCAGAGGTCTGGGTCTGGAGAGAGGCAACAGTGTAGTCAGGCGATGCAGAGGTCTGGGTCTGGAGAGAGGCAACAGCGTAGTCAGGCGATGCAGAGGTCTGGGACTGGAGAGAGGCAACAGCGTAGTCAGGCGATGCAAAGGTCTGGGTCTGGAGAGAGGCAACAGCCTATTCAGGCGATGCAGAGGTCTGGGTCTGGAGAGAGGCAACAGCGTAGTCAGGCGATGCAGAGGTCTGGGTCTGGAGAGAGGCAACAGCGTAGTCAGGTGATGCAGAGGTCTGGGTCTGGAGAGAGGCAACAGCGTAGTCAGGCGATGCAGAGGTCTGGGTCTGGAGAGAGGCAACAGCGTAGTCAGGTGATGCAGAGGTCTGGGTCTGGAGAGAAGCAACAGCGTAGTCAGGCGATGCAGAGGTCTGTGTCTGGAGAGAGGCAACAGCGTAATCAGGCGATGCAGAGGTCTGGGTCTGGAGACAGTCAACAGCATAGTCAGGCGATGCAGAGGTCTGTGTCTGGAGAGAGGCAACAGCGTAGACAGGCGATGCAGAGGTCTGGGACTGGAGAGAGGCAACAGCGTAGTCAGGCGATGCAGAGGTCTGGGTCTGGAGAGAGGCAACAGCGTAGTCAGGCGATGCAGAGGTCTGGGTCTGGAGAGAGTCAACAGCATAGTCAGGCGATGCAGAGGTCTGGGACTGAAGAGAGGCAACAGCGTAGTCAGGTGATGCAGAGGTCTGTGTCTGGAGAGAGGCAACAGCGTAGTCAGGTGATGCAGAGGTCTGAGTCTGGAGACAGGCAACAGCGTAGTCAGGCGATGCAGAGGTCTGGGTCTGGAGAGAGGCAACAGCATAGTCAGGCGATGCAGAGGTCTGCGTCTGGAGAGAGGCAAAAGCGTAGTCAGGCGATGCAGAGGTCTGGGTCTGGAGAGATGCAACAGCGTAATCAGGCGATGCAGAGGTCTGGGTCTGGAGAGAGGCAACAGCATAGTCAGACGATGCAGAGATCTGCGTCTGGAGAGAGGCAAAAGCGTAGTCAGGCGATGCAGAGGTCTGGGTCTGGAGAGATGCAACAGCGTAATCAGGCGATGCAGAGGTCTGGGTCTGGAGACAGTCAACAGCATAGTCAGGCGATGCAGAGGTCTGGGACTGAAGAGAGGCAACAGCGTAGTCAGGCGATGCAGAGGTCTGGGTCTGGAGAGAGGCAACAGCGTAGTCAGGCGATGCAGAGGTCTGGGACTGGAGAGAGGCAACAGCGTAGTCAGGCGATGCAGAGTTCTGGGTCTGGAGAGAGGCAACAGCATAGTCAGGCGATGCAGAGGTCTGGGTCTGGAGAGAGGCAACAGCGTAGTCAGGCGATACAGAGGTCTGTGTCTGGAGAGAGGCAACAGCGTAGTCAGGTGATGCAGAGGTCTGGGTCTGGAGAGAGGCAACAGCGTAGTCAGGCGATGCAGAGGTCTGGGACTGGAGAGAGGCAACAGTGTAGTCAGGTGATGCAGAGGTCTGGGTCTGGAGAGAGGCAACAGCGTAGTCAGGCGATGCAGAGGTCTGGGTCTGGAGAGAGGCAACAGCGTAGACAGGTGATGCAGAGGTCTGTGTCTGGAGAGAGGCAACAGTGTAGTCAGGTGATGCAGAGGTCTGGGTCTGGAGAGAGGCAACAGCGTAGTCAGGCGATGCAGAGGTCTGGGTCTGGAGAGAGGCAACAGCGTAGACAGGTGATGCAGAGGTCTGTGTCTGGAGAGAGGCAACAGCCTAGTCAGGAGATACAGAGGTCTGGGTCTGGAGACAGGCAACAGCGTAGTCAGGCGATGCAGAGGTCTGGGTCTGGAGACAGGCAACAGCGTAATCAGGCGATGCAGAGGTCTGTGTCTGGAGAGAGGCAACAGCGTAGTCAGGCGATACAGAGGTCTGTGTCTGGAGAGAGGCAACAGCGTAGTCAGGCGATGCAGAGGTCTGGGTCTGCAGAGAGGCAACAGCTTCGTCAGGCAATACAGAGGTCTGGATCTGGAGAGAGGCAACAGCGTAGTCAAGAGAAAGCAAAGTCAAAGTCCATGAAGGCAATCCAAAGGAATGTGAAGAACAGGAACGAAGAGGCGCGGAGTCAGGAATCAGGAACAGTGAGGAACATGAACACGGGAGTGAGAAGAAACTCTCAGGAGGCAACGAGTACTCAACCAGCGAGGAGACCTATTGCAAAGGCAAAGCTAGAGAGCGGTACAGAGAGGGGTGACCAAACCGATAAAGAGGAATGGCTCCCCTATAAGGAAAGGCTAAAGAGGCTAGAGCTGTTCAACTTGGAAAGAGATGGCTGAAGAGGGATACAATGAATCGGCAAATGTGAATCGGCTGTTGATGACACTTCATGAAGTTAGTAAGCAGTGCATTAAATCCAGGAAAATATGTTTTCTTTCAACGCACAATTAAGCTCTGGAATTTATTGCTGGAGGATAAGGTAAAAGACAGTAAGGGGCAGATTTTAAATACAAAAGGTATAGCTAAGCATAGACAGTACAAAATTGTAGTTACAAAGTATAGACATACAATATATGCAACAAAGAGGTCACTGTTTCACCAAGACAGCTTCATCAGGGGGATTTGTAACACCTATGTGTTGCTGACTTTGAAACACGGTTCGTTTATTCATCACCTTTTTGGCAAAACATCATTACTTGGCAACGCTATTTGATGACATTTTTTTCCATTTGGTCCCAAACCACACGTGAGCTAGAAGAATTCATTGTTTGGTTAAATCAATGTGATATAAATCTCATATTCTCTGTTCACTATCACAATACACATATCTATTTTCTGGATCTTTGGATTAAAATTGAGAACCAGTCCATTACTACAACTCTCTACAGGAAACCAGTAGATAAAAACACCATGCTACATCAATCTAGTTTCTATTCCAGAAATCTTAAACAACACATTCCTGTTGGACAATTCTTTAGTTTAAGAAGGATTTGCTCCTCTATCTCTGAATATATTAACTCAATGGTTTTTGGACCGTGGATATACCCATAAATGGATTTGCCATGTTTACAAAAGAGCCCTTTATGCAAACCGGGAAAATCTGCTTATTAATACTGTACGGCTTCCAATAGAAAGGATGGTCTGTACACTCCAATTTTCAAATAGAGCCTTTAAAATTAGGGCTATTATACCAAAACATTGGCATATTTTGCCAGGATTATGCCCTTTTGATGAACCTCCCATCTTTGCATTTAGAAAAAATAAAAACTTGTGTGACCTTCTGGTATCTTCCACTCTACCGACTCGTCCATTCTGTATTGAGGCACCTTCACATAAAGCCAGCATGTGGACACTGTACAGTTTGTACTCACTCTTTGAATATTTCTGTTTCATCATCTTAATTTAACCAAACCTTATATCATCCCAGAGCAGTTTAATTGCCAATCCTGCCATGTCATATATGCTATCATTTGCCCTTGTTCACTAAGGGGGTCATTTTCTATTGATATCGCACTCGAAAAAGGACTTTTCGCGTGCAATAACTTCATAGGGGCGGAGTCGGGGCGGCGTCGGCACCGAAAGAGGAGGAGTCGGAGAAGCTCCGGGGCAGACACGGTGGAAACATCAGTGGTGGCGAAAAGGTAGGAACCCTTATCGCTGCCATTAGTACACCCAATAGCACCACCTTTTACGATGGTGCTATTGGGTGCGAAAGCTGGCAGCGATAACACCGCGGTGGTGCGATCGCTGCTGGCTTTCGCAGGCCTGCCCCCCACTTCCCCCCCCCCCCGCCCCCATTAGCATCAGGATTCAGGAAGCCACGGTAGTTTAGAAAATCCAGCCCTAATTTATATTGGACACACAGGCAGACAAATCTGCAAGTGTAATATTGAACATAGATGTTATATACACACTGCTAAAACTGAAGCTCCCTTAATGGAACATTGGCAAACCTATAATCACATTATTGAAGACCTATCATTTTTTGATATTTTTAAAGTATGATTGAAAAGAGGGGGTTTACATCTCACGTGCCCTGAGACAAAGAGAACAATATTTCATTTTCCAATGGGGCACTTTACAGCTGAGAGGGCTCAACCAAGAAATTGAGTGGGCAGCATTTCTGTAATTGGCTATTTTTTTGTGAATGAATTCATATAACCCATGGCTTTATATATCATTCAGTCATTGTTTTTTTACACCCATGTACACACAATTAGACAGTCTTGCCTTTTTCATCCTTGTTTCCACACATGCTCAGTCAAAGGTCTCTGTGTTTAAAAGATCAGCACAGGACCAATTTGTTTTTCACTTCCGGTCTGAAACGCCATCGGCACTTTATGCAGGCGCCTTGGAACGTGTTCCCTACACCACCTCCATCAAGGTATTTCTTAAACTTTGTCCTCTTCTTAATGTTTTTTCATCAAAATACTTTAATATACAGCTGTCCATTATTTTCATATTTATATACCCATGTGTTGTTAAAATTTGTTGATAGGAGCAGTTTGAAACGCTGTCGGCAACCTGAACTCTATTCACCCCTGAACACTATTCTTATCAGGTACATTTTTGAGCTTTTTTCAAATCAAAATATGCACACGAAACGATTTTCTCATCGCATTGGTTTGGGTTGGTCCACTCTCATAGATTTTTGTGCCAGGAAGAGCGTTTCACCATGTTACTTACAAAACAAAGGTGTTACAAATCCCCCTGATGAAGCTGCCTTGGTGAAACAGTGTCCTCTG
Source organism: Rhinatrema bivittatum (assembly GCF_901001135.1). NCBI lineage: Eukaryota > Metazoa > Chordata > Amphibia > Gymnophiona > Rhinatrematidae > Rhinatrema > Rhinatrema bivittatum. The sequence continues at coordinate 49,485,168 of NC_042616.1, read as the reverse complement.
TTGGGGTACTTTGTTGCATATATTGTATCAATCTATACTTTATAACTACAATTTTGTACTTTTTTTGTATTTTATTGCACCCATGTTTGTGTGATTGTATGATATGGATGTTGCTATATGTCTTTTAAGTAATTAGACATCGTGTCAATTTTTTAGGTATTAAAATTGTATTAGAGAACTGATTAGTGCTTTTTGACTATTAGGTGAATGAGTATTTAGTAAATAATTTACTATTGTATTAGAGTTAGCAATTCCTTTCTTTCTTGTTTTTGAATTTATGCCTTTTGGGCATTAAATGTACCTTCATTATACTGTTACCCATACAATATCCGCCATCTTGGATGTGCATCTTTTCCTGTCCTCAGACAGCCATTGCCATTTGGAAAAATGTGTTTCCCGTTCTGGTCTATGTCATGAAAAAGGGATAGAAAGAAGAATGTTTCAGGTGTGGCTTTGATGTACTTTGTGAAATGTCAACAAAGGGATGAGGCTAAGGGGGGGCAAGGACTGGAAATGAACATTGATTGGTTGGGAGGGAGGGTCAGTGTGCAGGGCTTAACCCAGAAGTGAAAGTTGATTGGTTGAGATGACCTGTAAAAAAATAAGTCTGCCAAGAGGTGTACCTTTCATATTACTTATGGGAACTAACCTCCCATCCACTTCTGCCTGGCATGCAGCTGCTCCAACCATTCCCCTCCAGATGGCGCAGCTTCCAGGCCTTCTTCTTGAGGTCTTCTATCTGTACAGATGAGACACTTCAATAAAAGGCTGTTAGCTGAATGATGCAAGTTCTGTGACTTCTTCAATGTCATGTTTCCATTCACGCCACTTAACTCTTGACCCACTGTACCAGTGGCTCTTCACTGTCCCTTCTGACATTAATATAAGCAGTGTGGCTTCCACACCTGTCCTCCCCTCAAAGCCTGTCACAGCAAATGGCACTTTAATGTTAAGAGCTGTGGTGTCAGATTAGTGGCCCCTGCAGCACATTCACTGGTACACACTGCCCCTAAATTCGAAATAGGATTCTTCAAATCCCCCCAACTCCAAATATGCCTATTTTACCTCCCCCCAGGCCTCCTTGAAAACAATGCCTCCCCCCTTATTGAATTAATTGCTGACAACATCAATATGGATACACCTACTATCCTACTTGGAGATTTCAACCTCCACGTAGACGCCAACCCCCCTTCCCCCTCATGTGAAGCTTTTTTAGCTACTATGACTGCCATGGGCTTTATGCAAACCATAACCACCCCTACACACAAAGCAGGCCACACTTTAGATCTCATCTTCATTAACTCCCATTTCCTCCACCCCAAAACACCAAAATGCACTCCCGTTCCCTGGTCCGATCACTTCCTCATCAAAACCAATCTCACCATAACTAAAACCTCACTTTCAACAACTTTTCAATTCAGAAAACCCTGCTCCAAAGATGACCTAATCCTCTCTCTCACTGATGCATTCAATGACCTCGATCTTTCCAATCCTGAATCTGCCATCTCCAATTGGAGCAATACTACCAACAAAATCGCCAACAATATCTGCCCCTTATCAACTAAAGTACTCAAAACCTCCCACAACTCCAAAAAACCATGGTACACACCAGAACTAAAAACACTCAAATGCAACCTACGGAAATTAGAAAAGAAATGATGCATGACCCCCTCCCCCTCACATCAGGCCTCATACAAATCTACACTTGCTCTCCACAGAACCACTATTGACAATACCAAACGTGACTTCTTTGCCCTAAGAATACATAACATTCAACTCAATGCCAAAGCCTTCTTTTCCTTTGTATCTGACCTTACCAAAATTACATCCCTCCCAATGCAGACAACAACAATAAGACCATGTGTGATGACCTCGCCCGCTTTTTCCATGACAAAATCTCTAAGCTTGCATCAAGCTTTCCCCCATCTTTCCCACCACCTCCCCCATCAACCATCCTAACATTCCACACGTGACCCTATACTCCTTTGAAACTACATCCTCCTCCAAAATAGAAAGCCTCCTCAAAAAAAATTAAACCTGCATCACACCCCACCGACACTATTCCCACCAAACATCTCCTAACGATTCCTACTACGCGGACGACATCCAAATCCTTATCCCCATTACAGAATCCATCTTCAGATCCCTTGAGTTCTGGAAAACCTGCCTCAAATCTATCACCCTCCTCCTATCCAATCTCAACCTCGCCCTTAACACATCAAAAACCGAAATCCTCATTATCTCTCACAACCCCAACACTTCAACCACCACAAACATCAACACTCTTCCCCTCGCAATTACTATCGCTGCACAAGTTCGAGAACTAAGAGTCATCCTAGACAGCCAATTGAACCTTAAACAATTCATAAACACCACTATGAAGGAATGCTACCACAAACTTCACATCTTAAAAAAACTTAAACCTCTGCTCCACTTTAATGACTTTCGCACAGTCCTTCAAGCCTTAATATTCTCTAAATTAGATTATTGTAACTCCCTCCTTCTAGGCCTCCCCACATCCATCATCAAACCCCTCCAGATGCTACAAAATTCCGCAGCCAGAATACTCACCAACACATGCAGAACAGACCATATTACCCCATCCTAAAAAACCTCCACTGACTCCCAATCCCTTTCAGAATCCGCTACAAGTGCCTCACTATCCTACACAAGACAATACACAACCGAGATGTACACTGGCTCAAAGACTCCCTACATTACCATACACCCATCAGACCCACCAGATCTGCCTACAAGGTTACCTTACACACACCCACTTCAAAATCTGCCTGTCTCACTGCCACAAAAGAGAGCACTAACTATTGCAGGACCCACTAACTGGAAATGCATGCCTCCTGAACTGCAATTAGAGCCCTGCTCACAAAAATTTAAAAAAAAACTTAAAACCTGGCTCTTCAAACAGGCCTTTCCATAATACCCCCCCCCCCCAGCTCCCTCACACATCCTCTCCCCCCCGCACCAATTTGTATATATTTGTATATATTAGTAAGAGTTTATTCATATCAAGTTTTCCAGGTTAATCCGTCCTAATTCTTCACACCCTTGCTCTTTATCTAGACTTGTTCTGTATCTCCTCCTTTTTATTTTATTTTTATCACTGTAAAGTTACCGAGTTCTTTGTATTTCTTTTTCCCAAATTTGTTCCGTGTAAACCAATGTGATGTCCTTCGAATGTCAGAATAAAAAAGTGTCAAATAATAAAATAAATAAATTTACACAGGTATTGTATCTCAATACAGTTTATGTAATAACAGTGAAAACATAACCTTTTTTTTTTTTTAACCTAACAGGTAACTCACAGTTTGGGTAAAGCTTATTTCCAGTCCAGGTATTCCGTCTGGGTCATTTCACAGTAGGTTCTAAACATAGACAGCACATAAACACAACTGGCAATCTGTGGCTCTGTGACAAAACTCCAGCCCGAAACCCAGGCAGATTCTGATTTAAGGGCAGCAATAACACTCCCCCTCCCCCCCCCCCCCCCCCCCCCCCCCAACAACATGTGTCCTTGGCTGCTCTTTGCACATCATCACCACCCCTGAAATTTTCCAAGCGCCACAAGGGCATTGGTGATGTCCTCTGAAACTCCTTGCAGGGCTGTGTTGCTCTCCTAGCTGTGGCTATGGGGCTGCCCACTGATCCAGTATATCCATGTACGAGGAAGCAGCTTAACACATGAAACCTTTTCCTTGGTTTCTGTGTAAAACTGCATTCTGTTACGCCCGTCATTCGCAGATGGCTGTGACCACTAATGCTCACTTCTTTCTTAAGAACATAAGAACATAAGAAATTGCCATACTGGGTCAGACCAAGGGTCCATCAAGCCCAGCATCCTGTTTCCAACAGAGGCCAAAACCAGGCCACAAGAACCTGGCAATTACCCAAACACTAAGAAGATCCCATGCTACTGATGCAATTAATAGCGGTGGCTATTCCCTAAATAAAATTGATTAATAGCCATTAATGGACTTCTCCTCCAAGAACTTATCCAAACCTTTTTTGAACCCAGCTACACTAACTGCACTAACCACATCCTCTGGCAACAAATTCCAGAGCTTTATTGTGCGTTGAGTGAAAAAGAATTTTCTCTGATTAGTCTTAAATGTGCTACTTGCTAACTTCATGGAATGCCCCCTAGTCCTTCTATTATTCGAAAGTGAAAATAACCGAGTCACATCTACTCGTTCAAGACCTCTCATGATCTTAAAGACCTCTATCATATCCCCCCTTAGCCGTCTCTTCTCCAAGCTGAACAGCCCTAACCTCTTCAGCCTTTCCTCATAGGGGAGCTGTTCCATCCCCTTTTATCATTTTGGTTGCCCTTCTCTGTACCTTCTCCATCGCAACTATATCTTTTTTGCCTTCTCATCACTGGGGAGAGTGGCGGCCTCCGCCAGCTACTGCTGACCTTCCTGGTGTTCCTGGGACAGCGTGGGTGCTGCCGACCGCCATCCTGCCTTCGGGATCACTTAGGCACGCACAGGCCAGTCTTAAGCACATCATGGTGGGAACCTCGGGGGCATCCCTCCGGATGAAGTCTTCACTCTCCTATACTTAAGCTGGCTGGCCCTGCCTATTGATGAGTTAGCAAGGAGTTCCCACATTGCTGAATCCGCTTCAGTCATAAGGCAAGGGAAGGAAGGTGCAGATTCTTGGGGTGCAGGGAAAGAGATCGTGGGGTTGAAGCTGATTTGTCTTATAATTAAGCAGTAGATGGAACGTAAAAAGCTGTTCTGTAACACGGTTACAGGCATGTAAAACAGCTGCTGGCTTGGCTGGGACTAACCCACTCTCACGGCAATGAATACCGGAGAAATCTCCTCAGCTGAGGTAAGGGCGAGAGCCTATAGGAGAGAGCCCTGGACCCAGTGACTCAGGAGGGAACCTGAAGGGAGGGGGCCTTTGTTAAAGGCCCCCTCCCTTTTACAGGCAGGGCCTTCAGACTTCTCTGCTGGGTTACCAAAGGTGTCACATTTACTTTGAAGGAAGGGCTGTGGTAAACACAGGTTGTCTGTCCCAAATACAAACACAAACATGTACCCATTAATGGGGACAGAACATACGGACTTCCTGCTCCAGCTGCTGCACTTTGTCGTGAGACGCTCTGGGTACCCGCTCCTCGGGGTCCTTCCTCATCTCTGGCTATCCGCTCTTCAGAGGGCCTTCTGCCTTGGACTGCTGTCTGTTCCCGTTCCCTGGGACCTCTTCTGGAACTGCCACTCTGTGAGTACCTTAACTCCGCGGACCACTACTATACCAGCCTTATTGTGGGATCCTCTCCGGTGTAACCTTTGCCTCAGGCCACTGCCGTGTCATCTCTAAGTGAGGAACACCGGTATACCCTGCGCTGCAGGCCACTATCACATCATTGCTACAGGACCCTCACCCGTGAGTACCTCGGGCCACTACCATACCATCACTAAGTGAGGAATCCTTCAGTGTACCCTGCGCTGCAGGCCACTACTGTATCACCACTACGGAGAAACTTCTTCGGCATACTCTGCTCTGTGGGCCACTACCAGATCTCCACATCTGAGGTATTCCCTCTGGGCATACCCCTCTGCTCAGTCCTTGTTACTTTCCTGCACCCCCCACTCCGCGGGCTGTGCCTTTCTAACTCTCTAATAAAGACTCTGTTCCACAGCTGTGTCTGACGTCCACTGAGACCTCACCTCCCGATGGTGAGGCTCACAGAGCTCCTTCCTGTGGGTGGTACCACCTCTCACCTCAGCCCAGGGCCCACACACCTACAAGTCATAACAGATTGTTAACTCCTTGGACCCGGCACTGGTCTCAGTGATTCAGGCCATCCCTGGCCTGGCCCAGCGAATTTCAGAGCAACAGAAAGTATTAGAGACTCTGGCTAACACCATCAATCAATTAAGCACTCGGCTGGACTCTGCCTTGATGCCTGCCAAGCCAAGTTCTCCTTCCCATGCATTGCCGTTCCAGCCTTCTGTGCCCTTGCCAGCACCCCTTCACTTCGCAGGTGACCCCTTGTTGTGTAGGGGCTTTTTGAACCAGTGCAGCATGCACTTTTCTTTGCAACCTGCATATTTTCCCGACGTAGTATCCAAACTATGTACATTTTATCCCTCCTGGATAGGAAAGCCTTGGCCTGGGATTCACCCCTTTGGGAGGCAATGGACCCAATTCTCAATGACTTAATAGGTTTCCTTGCCCTATTTCGCTTCATATTTGATGACCCTGGTCGCAAGACCATTGCTGGATCCGCACTCATGCATCTACAACAAGGTGCCAGATCACTGACTGAATATTTATTAATTTATTATTTATTAAAGGCTTTTATATACCGACTTTCTTGATACAAATCAAATCAACTCGGTTTACATCGAACTAAGCAGTAACTATAACTAACCAATCAACAAGAGACAATTTGAATTGTCATTGAGTTTAGGACTTTATCCTCAGAATTACACTGGGATCTGGGCTGCCTGCGTGCCATATTCCTGGAAGGTCTAAGTTCATGCATCAAAGATGAATTAGCAACACGTGAACTTCCCGAGCCCTTGGACTCCCTTATTGACCTGGCCGGTCGCATTGATCATCGTCTGCGTGATCGGTCGCACGAGGCTAGGGGATCCAAGAGGATGTCGGGGGTTCCATGCATTCATCCAACATCTACCACTCAGACTGCTCCTGCACCCAGAATCGAGGAGGAGGAACCAATGCAAATGGGTCGCAGCCATCTATCTGCTAAGGAGAGAAGTCATCGGCAAAGATCAGGTCTTTGCATGTATTGTGGCAGGTGATGCGGTACCCTCCCAGGCCTAGGATCTGCCAGAGGATTCCTCCTAGGTCTGACCATGCTCCGCTAACACTACCTGTCTCCATTAACTTGGATGACCTAGAATTGCACACCCTAGCTCTGGTGGACTCCGGGGCCGGTGGGAGCTTTATACTCAGACAACTCGTGGAGCACTTACTAATCCTCACCATCCGGACACCTATGCTATTGCTCCTGTCTTCAATTCATGGTGAGCTGTTACCAGGCGAAGTAACCTACTCCACTACGCCAATCCAACTTCGCACCGGGTCACTGCACATGGAGTCCATTTTCTTTTTGATCTTTGTGGTGCTTGGACTGCCATGGTTACAAATGCACACACCACAATTCGATTGGAGTACCTTAAAACTGTCCCAATTGGGCAAGTTCGGCCATAGAAAATGCTTAGAGGTCGTGACTCCTATGCCTTGCCTGACCACCACCACATCTCTTCCTGGTCTTCCTCTCCAGTATTCCTTTTCAAAACGTATTCTCCAAGAAAGCTGCGGTCACTCTACCACCCCACCACTCATTTGATTGCACCATAAACGTGTTACCCAACACTGAATCTCCCAGAGGAAGGGTGTACCCACTTTCTCTGATGGAAACCAAGGACATGTCTGAATATATTCAAGAGAATTTGGTGAAAGGCTTCATCTGGTCTTCTAAGTCCCCTGCTGGAGCCAGGTTCTTTTTTGTGGGAAAGAAGGATGGTTCCCTTCGGCCGTGCATAGATTTCCGTGGCTTAAATGAGATCACCTTGAAGGACCAGTACCCATTGCCATTAATCTCTGAGGTTTTTTAGGCTCCAAGGGGCCAAAATATTCACTAAATTGGACCTCAGAGGAGCATATAACTTGGTCAGGATATGTCAGGGTGACGAATGGATAACAGCATTTAACACTTGTGACGGCCATTTTGAATATTTAGTAATGCTGTTTGGCCTCTGCAACGCCCCGGCAGTATTCAAAATATGATGAACGAAATCTTCAGGGACATGCTTTACAGCTATGTAGTGATATACCTGGATGACATTCTGGTTTTCTTGCAAGACCTTCAGAGCCATCATTCGAATGTCACCAACATCTTACAAAGACTGAGGGACAACCAGTTATATGCCAAACAGAAAAAATGCTCCTTTCACCAGGAGTCTGTTCCCTTTTTAGGCTATGTGGTCTCTAGCCAGGGATTCCAGATGGACCCACAAAAAACCAAGAGTATTCGGGATTGTCCGCAGCCCACTGGTCTTAAGGCTCTGTGAAGATTCTTGGGTTTCACTAACTACTACAGATCGTTCATCCACCATTATTCAACTCTGACCACTCCACTATCAGCTATGACTCGAAAGGGAGCCAATACCTCTCAGTGGTCTCCTGAAGCTGTAACTGCTTTCCAAGAACTCAAGGAGGCATTCCTGCAAGAATTGTGCCTTTGCAACCCGGATCCTCGATGACCCTTCATAGTCGAGGTGGATGCTTCTGATGTTGGTGTGGGTGCAGTTCTCAGCCAACACTCAGCCATTCACATCTTGCACCCATGCTAGTTTTTTCCCAATGCTTCTCCCCTGAGAGCGAAATTATGGAAGTGAGGACAAGGAATTGTTGGCAATTAAGTTAGCCTTTGAGGAATGGCATCCATGGCTCGAGGGAGGACAACACCAAATCACAGTTTACACTGACCACAGGAACCTCGAGTACTTACATCATGCTCAATGCCTGAATCACAGGCAGGCCCATTGGTCTCTATTTTTTACCCGGTTCAATTTCCTCTTGCGATACCGGCCAGCTGATAAAAACACCCGAGCCGATGCACTCTCCCATTCATTTACCACGGAAGATGTTCCAGATACTCCGTGGCACATCATTGACCCTACGAGGATGCTCCTCTCTGCTACACACATGGTTCCAGCCGGGAAGACGGTGGTTCCCCAACCACTCAGAAAGAAGATCTTCAGATGGGCACATGACTCTCTGCTCGCAGGCCATCCTGGACAAGCTAGAACACTCTCTACTCTGCAAAGGTTCTACTGGTGGCCAACCATGAAGAAAGACATCCATGCATACATAGAATTGTGCCCTACCTGCGCTCGTCAAAAGCTGCCAGCGGGCCGCCCTTGGAGGCTTCAACCACTTCCTGCACCTAGCGAGCCATGGACACTTGTAGCCATGGATTTTATTGTTGATTTACCTCTATCCAGTGGCAACAACACCATCTGGGTCACTGTGGATTGCTTTTCAAAGATGGCTCATTTCATGGCATTACCTGGTTACCTTCGGCTCCAGAATTAGTGAAACTATTCATCTGCCACGTCTTTCGTCTCCATGGCATCCCAAAACACATCCTCTCTGATCGAAGGGTGCAATTCACAGCGAAAATTTGACATATCCCTGGACCTCACATCAGCCTACCATCCACAGGCCAATGGACAGACAGAGAGGACGAACCGTACTTTAAAACAGTTTCTCCAGGCATACATAAACTCTAGGCAGAGTGACTGGTCCGATTTGCTCCCCTGGGCTGAATTTGCTTTAAACTCTCACCAGTCTGCTTCTACTGGTTCTTCACCCTTCCAAATTGTCTAACGACACCAACCTCAGCCTCCTCTTCCAGTGCCTCTGTCTGTGTCATCTCCTACAGCACAGACGTCGGTGCAAGAACTACACCAACTCTGGGAGCACACCAAACAACTTCTCCAACAAGCTGGTCAAAAGGCTAAAAAGTTCTGATGCCCATAACTGGGCAGCTCCTCAGTTGCACCCCGGAGATAAAGTGTGGCTCAGTACTTGCTTCATCCAACTAAAACTGCCTTCAGCTCGCTTTGCGCCCAGATACATTGGGCCTTTTGCAGTACTTAGCCGCCTTGGTCCAATTTCTTACAGCCTTCAGTTACCCTCTTCACTGAAGATCCACAACACCTTCCATATCTCTCTCTTAAAGTTGCTCATCCTGTCTGAGTTCTCAAGGAAACCACATGAACTCCAAACTCTGACAGCCGAAGAGGATATCACCTATCAGGTTGAAGACATCTTGGATGTAAGGAAGCGTGGAAGGTGTTGGGAGTATCTCATCTCAAGGCTGGTATAATAGTGGTCCGTGGAGTTAAGGTACTCACAGAGTGGTGGTTCCAGAAGAGGTCCCAGGGAACAGACAGCAGTCCAAGGCAGAAGGCCCTCCGAGGAGTGGATAGCCAGAGACAAGGAAGGGCTCCCGAGGAGCGGGTACCCAGAGCGTCTCACGCTGTCCTTGCTAACTCGTCAATAGGCAGGGCCAGCCAGCTTAAGTATAGCAGAGTGAAGACGTCATCCGGAGGGGACGCCCCCGATGTTCCCGCCATGACATGCTTAAGAATGGCCTGTGCGTGTGCGCGCGCGCCTAAGTGATCCCAAAGGCAAGATGGCGGTTGGCAACACCCATGCTGTCCCGGGAACGCCAGTAAGGTCGGCAGTTGCTGGCAGAGGCTGCCACTCTCCCCAATGATGACAAGTCAGCAAAGAAAGAGGTGAGCATTAGTGGTCGCAGCAGTCTGTGACTGATGGATGTAACAGTACCCCCCTTCTTAGGGCCCCTCCCCGGGGGGAGGGGCCTTGTCAACGATGTTGGTTGCGGGTTTCCAACTATTCTCCTCGGGCCCAAATCCTTCCCTTGAGATGAGATATGCAACGTTTAATGGTTTTATGTATTAATTTTATTGTTTAATGTCATATTTTATTGCATTGTTAATTGAGATGTATTTGTTGCACTGTTAACCGACTTGATATCTTTGAGAAAGTCTGTATATAAAAAATGTATAAATAAATAAATCTGCGCAGATGACTCCATGCAGGTCCTAAAATACTTGATCAAATCTGCATGGACCCCTTGACCTGTGTATACGGAGGTGTACAGATATATTTGAAAGGTAGACTTCCTGTCCTGAGCATTGGCTTGATGCAGGTCTGGTCATAAAAAGAGCTGTCCGTTAGCCAAATGAAATTGTGCCCATCAATTTATCTGGAAATAATTGGCAGCAGAGTTATGCGCGTACATCCCACTGAATATTTGAATAAAGTTGCTGTATAACTTTATTTGCCTAAGTTTTCTGTTCGCCAGTTTACAGAACACTGACCTTGAGATAGATAGCTTACTAGTGATAAATAGTACAGAGGCCTTTTATTTTTTTAAACATATGCCCACACACTGTCTACAAATGTAAAGGCATGTAGTGAAAATCTCGTTATCAATGTGTGTACGTGTTTGGCTGTCCATTCCATATACACCAATTGCTACAGTGCTATAGAAATAAGTATATGATTTATGTATATAACATAATTTTAAAAGTCCAAGGTTTAATTATTTATTTTGTTTACTCAAGACTCAAACATGAAAATATCTTTTCGTTTGTTATGGAGTAGTTGTTTGTTTATTTGTATTAAATTAATTACCATGCCCCTGGTAATATACATATAGATATAATAAAACATGTATTCATAATGGTGAATAATATAATCAAATAAAGAACAAGCAACAGTATCTTAATACTATGCATATCTTCAGCATGAGATTGAGAATATAATCAATGCAGAGAAAGTATAAGAGCTCTGCAGTGCCGTCAGAAGTATGCATCCAAAGCAAAAGAGACAAAGATAGAAAAAAGGTGTAAGGCCTAAAGACAGGAGAGGCGAGATACGATAAAATCTTAGACATGGCAGAAGCAGATACTTCCCGAAAAGACAGTCATTGCACAGGGTCTGCATAGGCATTCTAGTCTACTTGAAAAGTGTTAGATCTAATGACAGCAGTGTTAATGGATGTGTGAAGCAGCACTGCAAGTTTGTGTATGTGTGCATGCTTGCGTGCAAGACTCACGGAGGATACAGAGAAGAATTTATACTGACAGACGCTTAAAGATAGCCTGTGAAAGTAAAAAGAGCAGCATGAGAGAGTTCCTGCAAGATTCACCAGCATCAGGTGCAGGTGAAACTTGAATCAGGCTGAGGGCTGGCACGCTTTTTCCCCAGAAAGAAAGCCCTGGGTAAAAGCAACTCCCTGTACCTCTTCTTTAGGTCTGCCAGCTACCTGGGGATTCTTTGGGCTGTGGTTGCACCCCTGGAGAGGGGTAATGCCATGAGAGAGGCTAATGTTGGTCAGCCCCTGCCTGCTACCTGCAGGGAGCAGCACCTCTTCCTGGTGCCATGACTCAGATTCAGATATCTCTATTGGCATGACGTTTTTCACATGCACTGCCAAAGTAAAATATAGGAAAGGGCAATTTTTTTAAAACTGTGCACGTTGGGGTATAGACTGCATGTGCCTTGTGTGCCCAGACTTTATCCCCAACGTGAACTTATGTGAGCCTTCTCAGACTCACCCACAGAAAGTTACCCTGTTCTATCAAGGGCGTAAGTTGTGTGGGTTAAATCATGCATGTACCTTCTAAAACACAAAAGTATGTGCCTAACTTCCAACTCTCGCCCATGGAACTCCTATCCTCATTTTGTATAAAACCATGCAGAAATTTGGGTTATGCATGTGCCCCCTGCCTGGGTTTCACTACAGTGCTCTACTCTTTAAAATGAAGCACTTTCCAGCAACAGGAGCTTTTCAGGGATGTCAGTTGTTAGTGCAAGTTATAGAAGAGGAGGAACAGTCTGAGTATACATATATGATGCCGTGATTCTACATGGAACCACTACTACCACTACTTATTAACATCTATAGCGCTATACAACATACTGGGAGGAGATTATTAACATCTATAGTGCTACACAACATACTGGGAGGAGATTATTAACATCTATAGCGCTATACAATATACTGGGAGGAGATTATTAACATCTAGAGCGCTACACAACATACTGGGAGGAGATTATTAACATCTATAGCGCTATACAATATACTGGGAGGAGATTATTAACATCTGTAGCGCTATACAACATACTGGGAGGAGATTATTAACATCTATAGCGCTATACAATATACTGGGAGGAGATTATTAACATCTGTAGCGCTACACAACATACTGGGAGGAGATTAAAGAGATGTCTTGTTTAGGAGTTCAGAGAGGACCACCCCAGCGAGGTGCCCATCTCTGGGTTTCCAGTGATCTGTTGTAGGGTGCAGATTCTCTCCGGTAAAGGCAGGGCTTTTTATTTTTCAAGGGGCACTCACTGGTACTCAGTTCTAGCACCTTTTACTCCACTGCTCGATCTGTCCCGTGGTCCCTCAAAAAGCCCCTTGCATACCTCCTGCATGTGAGCACCGGCACCTTTTTATTCCAGAAAGCAAGCCCTGGGGTAAAGGCAGCAGGCCCCTCTGGAAGGATTAGGACCTGTAACCCACGGGGACTGATTTTGGGATAGATGAAAGGCTTCCTGTCTGTCACTGGGGTCTGAGGAAGGAAGAGGTCCTAGTTGTAATCTTTAGGGAAAATTCTTCTATTGAGACCGTGCTCAAGCTGCATGAGAAGAAAGTGAATAACAACTTGCAAGGCATGTGGACTACCTAAGAGGCTAAATCTGTTATTTGTACTTTAGACCATTTACTGATTTTTTTGTGTTTTTCTGGACTCAGATTTTTTTTTTTTTTGCACTTTAAATAAATCCTTTTTTCATGTTTTGGAACACAACTTTGGCGTAGACTATATTTTGTTTTCCGCTGATCTCTCAATGAATCCTGCTCCCCACAGCACAAATCTGTGCATTTTCTAAACGCTCAGTGAGTTGCCTATTGCTCAGCAGTCTCGGAAACTGATCCCCAGTGAAGCGGGGTGGGAGGGCTACATGCACATGCCTTTATGTGAATTGCGTCTTGGGCTATTTTGTAAAAGCCATTTTCATGCATAAAACATGATCTTATGTGTTGAAACGTCTTTGAACATCAGGCCCAAGCAGCCCATTAGTCAAAAGATCTAGGTACCTAACTTTGGCCTGGATTCACCATTCTATCGCAGAATGGTGAATCCAGCGATAACAGGGGGGCGGGCCTGCGAAAGCTGGCAGCTTTTGCACCACCGCGGTGTTTTCGCTGCCGGCTTTTGCACTCAATAGCGCCATCGTGAAAGGTGGTGCTATTGGACATTCTACTGGCGACAATAACGTAACTTACCTTATTGCCGCCAGCGAAGACATCGCCGTTTCTGCCTCCTCGCCACCCCGACTCCGCCCCCGGCATGCCATTGCAGGCGAAAAGGGACTTTTCGCCTGCGATGGAGGCTTATCGCATGCGATAAGCCTTAGAAAATGACCCCCTTTAAGAGACTGGGCACCTACATCAGGGCATTCTTAGTCCCTAAATTCATGAGGTGCTTAAATTTAGGCATTGAGGTGCTCAACCTTGCCTGAAGGTTGAGCTCTATGCGGCTTGCACAGCATGGCTCTGAAAATACGCCGTTTGCTATACTTGCCCTCAGCCTCCTGCAGAACTCCTTGGTTCTGAATACTACTCAAAAGTCACCCTTTTAAGGGTTGCCCATGGGGGACCTTTTTTTTTTTTTATACCTATACAAGACAACCCTCAATCTCTGTTCTGGTTAGTGGATGCCTAGGACAGGGTATCAGAAGAGGCGACAGGAATCGAAACAGCGGCAGAGCTCAAGAATGACTGGGGCAGGCACAGAGGGTGGTGCTGGCGACTGAGCAGCATCTGCATTGGCTCAGCAGCTGGATTTCTGTCAGCAGGGTGGACCAAGATATCCTTATCTGCTCTTAATTAATTAATTATGTTACCTTTTCCCTCAGATTTTTTTTTTTTTTAAGAACTGTAGGGGGGGCTAAAAATTAAAGTTCGGGAAACGGACCCCACTACAAATGAAAACAAATTCTCCAGGAAAAAGCTGGAAATCTTTATTTATTTATTTCGGCGGCGCACAGCTGCTGTCTCCTGTTTCTTCCCTGCTGCGGCCGCCAGAAGGCAGGATAGGTGGAACCCTTAGGAGGGCTTGGGTTGGTGATTCACCACGTGCATCATCCTCTCCTTGACAGCTTGTCCTGCGGAAGGAGAAAGCAGCAGGTTACACCTCCTTCTATTGGGACCATCCGTGCATTCACGTGTAACGGGGACTCCCGTGGCCAGGAGGAGCACGTGACACTGAGCATCTTAATGCTGCCCTTGGCCCATTTTTTACTTGTTAGCTTTATATATGATGTTGCCCTTGCTTGCCAGTTTCGGATACTTTTCCTTTTGTTTCTGTAGTCCCATCCCCTCTACCTGTTTGATGTAATTTCCACCTTCAGTTCCAATGTAAACCGGTATAATGTAACTACTAATACCGGTATAAAAAAGCGTTAAATAAATATATTGTCAGCATTCTGCGGACGAAACCTGCACTCTAGAAAAAGGATATTTTAAAAGAAAATATTTTCATAATATATTACTGTAGGAAAAATCGCAGTGATATTTTGGGGACAATTTTCAAAGCAGTTTAGCCAGGTAAATTCAACTTTAACGTTTGCAACCTGATTAGCCTTGATGATTTAGACACAAATGCAACTTGGCTCTCTCGGCAGGGGAACTGGATTCAGTTGACAGCCAATGTTGGGCCCTGACTTTTATAGTTTGGGGTATGGTACGCAGATATTTGGGGAAAAGCCTTATGAAGCACAGGGCTTCTTCTATGGCCAAGTCCAACAGCACTGCAAGTTCTAGCAGCATTGTTTGAATTATCAAGGCTAGTCACCCTGTAAAAATGTTTGCTAGTAGTAATTTTGTTATGGGTTGACAATTGCTTGGTTTTGATTGCAAATATTATTACCCTTAACATAAGGTTTTGGAGTAACCTGCACAGAATAGCAGTTTCTGCTTTTGACAGGAGACTTGGGGTGGTCTGAATTGCTACCTGTGCAGCTTGTTGGGCGACTGGATGGACTATTTGGTCTTCTTCTGCCAACTATTATTGTGTTACTATATTTATCGCTATGCTCTACTGTCAACACTCAACCAATTCCAAATTCGGTCAACCACCTTGCAAGACATTATCAAAAGCTTTGCTGAAATGCAAGTATACCACATCCAGCACATGTCTCAGGTTTGCTTGACACAATTTCCCTCTGGTACAATCATGCTGCCTCAGATCCCCAAAACTGCAGGATTTGAGATACTTTCCGATCTTCTCCATTAATAAAGTTTCCATTATTTTATCCAGTAGGAATGTGAATTTAATTCATTTTCAGTTTTTAGTGTGCACTAAATCAAAATAATGCATGATAAATCAAAATAATGCATGCCAAATACATTTAGTGTACACTAAATCAAAATGAAAAATGAATGAATAAGAAAAAAGCAAAACAAATGGGAAAATCCAAAACAAACAAAAACAACAACAAACATTTTTCAGTTGTACATCCCTGATGTCCATCACAAAGGTGGTGGCAAATAAGCACAATAAATGGGTGACCATAGCAAAGGAAAGCTAGGATGCAAAAGGAAAGTCATAATAACTAGAAAAAAATGTGATGATAATACCTCTGCACTGATCATTAGTGAGATCTCATCTGGAGAATTGTGTATATTTCAAGAGACGATATCTCCCAAAAAATATTGACAAAGTGGAGATGGCCTATTGAAGGGCTTCCAAAATTTTGCAGTGTCTGCTAGGGATGTGAATCGTTTTTTGACGATTTAAAATATCGTCCGATATATTTTAAATCGTCAAAAATCGTTAGAGGTGATATACAATAGGAATTCCCCCGATTTAGCGTCAAAAATCGTAAATCGGGGGAAGGGGGAGGGGAAGGGGAAGGGGAGGGCGGGAAAACCGGCACACTAAAACAACCCTAAAACCCACCCTGACCCTTTAAAATGAACCCCCCCCCAAATGTCTTAAATTACCTGGGGTCCAGTGGGGGGGTCCTGCTGTGAACTTCCACTCTCGGGCCACGGGTGCGTTAATAGAAATGGCGCCAGCGCCATTTTGGTTCCTGTCCCCCGACATCACGAGCGCAGGAGATCGCTCCCGGACCCCCGCTGGACCCCCAGGGACTTTTGGCCAGCTTGGAGGGGCCTCCTGACCCCCCACAAGACTTGCCAAAAGTCCAGCGGGGGTCCGGAAGCGACCTCCTGCACTCGAATCGTATTTGCCGTATTGCAAAATGGCGCCGGCCATACGGCCAGCGCCATTTTTCAATACGGCAATATGGCGCCGGCCGTATGGCCATATTGCCATATTGCAGGAGGTCGTTTCCGGACCCCCCGCTGGACTTTTGGCAAGTCTTGTGGGGGTCAGGAGGCCCCCCCAAGCTGGCCAAAAGTCCCTGGGGGTCCAGCGGGGGTCCGGGAGCGATCTCCTGCGCTCGCAACGTCGGGGGACAGGAACCAAAATGGCGCCGGCGCTACCTTTGCCCTGTCATATGACAGGGCAAAGGTAGCGCCGGCGCCATTTCTATTAACGCTCCCATGGCCCGAGAGTGGAAGATCACAGCGGGACCCCCCCACTGGACCCCAGATAATTTAAGACATTTGGGGGGGGGGGTTCGGGAGGGTGGGGGATTTATTTTAAAGGGTCGGGGTGGGTTTTAGGGTTGTTTTAGTGTGCCGGTTTTCCCGCCCTCCCCCGATTTACACGATTTTAAAAAAAACAAAACTGCGACGATCCGATTTCCTCCCCCCCCCAGCCAAAATCGATCGTTAAGACGATCGATCACACGATTCACATCTCTAGTGTCTGCAGCAAAATCCCTTTGAGATTAGACTGAAGAACCTAAATGAAGTTCATTTTCAGCCATTATACGGCCAGCAAAGATAGCTAGATAAACTATTTTTTTCAATTTATTTCTTCAGTTTCAAAATGTGTACATCAAGAAAATCTTGAAAAAGGAAAAGCAGAAAGCAGATAACAAAGAAGTAAAGGAAAATGTATACAGTAAAAAAAAAGAAAAAAATCAGCTAAATATCAAGTCCATAATTAAGAGGATCCAGGATCCCAATCTCAGAAAAAACAACAGAATATATAAAAAAAATAGGAGCAGACAAGCAGCTACCCCTCCCCCCCCCCCCCCCCCCCGGACTTACTACAAAAAAGAGAGTGCAAAATCACACCTGCAAGGGGAGATCGGGAGCAACAGCAAGGGATTGTGAAGGTACAATCTTACTGACCAAGAAAAAAGAAAGCTGGCTAGGTTCAAGAAAAAATACACAGTGTTCCTATATTTTACACAACATTTACAGGGAAATTTAAGAAAGAATCAAGCTCCTAGTTGTAACACTCTGGGTCTCAACAAAAGGAATTGCTTCCTTTTCTTTTGAGTTGATCTTGCCACATCTGGAAACATCAAGACCCTACATTAGAAAAAGAAAAGTACCAACTTGATGCCTGAAATACATTCTAAAGAGCCAGTCTCTGTCAGAGTCCAAAACAAGAGAAACCAGCAATGTAGAAGGTTTCAAATATGCAGAATCAGAGGTTTCTAGTAAAGCTGTAACATCCAGAGAATTGTCCGATATTGGAGAGAGTTCCTGAGATCTTCTAATCTCAACTTCTTTCTTAGAAGTAGGCAAATAGTATATCCTGACAATAGATGGAATTGTGTTTTCTGGAATTTTGAGAACCTCCATCATGTATATTTTAAACATGTCCCTAGGAGATACCAGGGAAAGTTCACGAAGCATAGATTCTTAAGCTTTCTACTTTGTTGGAGAGCTGTAAATAATTTTAATCAAGCTCTCTTGCAAGGGCTTGATTTGAACTATACTTGATTTGACTTCCGATTGGTGCTGCCAACTGGCTCCAGATTTTCAGGACAGGTTGATCCAGTCCTGCTTTTACTCACCTGCATGCAGGTACTTATAGTCTTGCTTTTCTTAGAGAATGCAATAGAAAAATCAGAATAAATCCCAGCATGCAATGGGGTAAAACCAGAACTGGATCAACCTGGCCTGAAAATCTGGAGCCAGTTGGCAACTCTACTTCCGATAATTGAAAGACCATCTCTTCCTTAGAATCTTCCAAGACAGTCATATGCGATTCCAAAGATGAATTGGTGCAAAATCCCAACTGAACAGAGATCATTTTCCCAAGGCCCTCAATGGCTTCCCAGATGGATTCAAGGGTAACAACTGTGGGTCTCATCATACTATAAAACTCCTGGAAGGAAATGTTGCTAGCCAGTGAAGGAAAAGTACCTATTACAACCTCCTCCTGCCATGCCACCAAGTCTCCTTGGAGATTAGAATCAGCTGACACATTGAAACTCAAAGGTCTGCTGCTGTTAGTGTTCCTGGCTCCCAAAGCGATCACACCAATGTCATCTGAATACGACTCACTTGCCCAAATAGAGAGTAGCCTAACCACCGCAGGGTCAGCTGGAGGCATTCTCGACACTGGACATAGAGATGTCAGCGAGCCAGGGGAGGAAGGAAGCAATCCTTCCCTTCCTGAGTTCCCCATTGGCTCTGTCATCAATGGTACTGAACCCCGGAGGATATGAGCATCCATTGGGCTGCGTGAAGTCAAAGCAAGTGGGGCTGCAGGGAAAGCCATTGACTTTCCCTTCCTCTTGAGACCCATATAGAGATAAGAAAAGTGCTAACAGCACACGAAGGAACGGAGCTCTACCTACCTGTAAACCACTTGCTGCCACCATCTTGGAAACCCCTAGCTGGATAAACTTATCTGGTTAAGTTTCTTGGAATATTCAGTATCATGATGGCACTGCTGAATATTCCCAACTATCTTAAAGACCAGAAGTAGCTGGAAACAATATCTGGCTAACTCTGAATATCAGAGGTAGCCAGATAACATATCCAGCTAACTTAGCTTTCCCTTGAAATTCTCTTGAAATGTCTGCAAGCTATCTGACTAAGTTTTATCTGACTAACCTCTTAGCCAAATAACTTGGAAGGGGGTCAGCCAACAGGTGTTTTCAAATTCCACCATTTGTTTCGCTAAGTCCTAACTTAGAAGGAGAAATGGCGCTGAATATGGGCCTCAAATATGTACACACTAGAAAAGAAGAGAGGGAGGAAAGATATCATAGAGATAAAATATCCTCAAATATATAAAAATTGTCCAAAATGCCCAAGAAGGAAATTTGTTTTTCAGTCAAAAGGATGTTCTAGAACAAAAGGTCATGATATCAGGCTGAAAGAGCACAGATTCAGGGATAACATTAGAAAATATTTCTTCATGGAAAGGGTGGTAGACGTATGGAACAGCTTCCCAGTAGAGTTGGTAGTGATTAAAAACAGTAACAGAGTTCAAGAAGCCTGAGAAAAGCACAGAGGATCCCCAGTTAAGAAGATACAGTATGACAAAAAAAAAAGTCAGCCTTATGGAACTGCAAAAGTAAGTAAATTGAGCAGACTGGATGGGCCTTACAGACTTTAAGTGTCACGATATTCTCCGTTACTGTGCTTGTGAATGGTTTCTATGACAAAAGAAAGCAAGTGAAGCCGCTCAAAAGGTTAACGGGGTATGATAGCATTCAAATAACATAGATAACGGAGAAGTACAAATTTGCAAATGACAAAGTCCACAAGCAGTTTTGCAGGTTTTACAGAATCCTTTGATTAAAGATCTGCTCTGAAATCACTGGCCTTCTTGTGAACCCTTCTTACAGAAATGAGGGTTGCACGCACAAGAAGTTTCAGAGGGGGCGATGTGTTAATTTGAAGTGACAAAAATCACACAGAGGCCGGTGGCAGCTTACAGACTTAACAGATTGATTGAGGCGTAAAGCTTTTCTGGACAAGACTCTGATGAAGTGGACTCTTGTCTTTGAAAGCTTATGCCCCAATCAATCTGTTAGCCTGTAAGCTACCACCAGCCTCTGTGTCATTTATACACACAAGAAGGTGGGCTTTGATTGGCTGGTGTTCCTTACTGTGCCCTATAATAAAGTAAATAGCACATTTTTGGTCCTTAAAATGATGTGTTCTTACATTCCCCATGTCATTCACAGTGGAGGAAACATATTGGGCTCAATTTCCAAATCGATGTCTTCCATTTAAGAGTTATGGAAGTTTTAACAAGTTAATGCCACATTTGAAGGATGTGTAAACATGAATCAATAGTAATCTTATCAGCTTGAACAGCTATTTCTTCACCTGGATGTATTTCTACACAATCAAGGACTGCGTAAAAAAATATTTGCAAAAAATAATAAAAAGCAACATTATGAGAAATTGGCATGCACAATTAATTTTGGGCAAGATTTTCTAACCTACGCCCGGGCGTAGATTTGTGCACGCAACCCGGCGCGCACAAATCTACGCCCAATTTTATAACATGTGCACGCATCACCAAGCCTATGTCAAATAGGCTCGATGTGCGCAGGAGCGAGTTTTCGGGGTTACACGCGTAATATACGTGCGTAACCCTTTGAAAATCCGCTCCTTTGTGTTTGCTCCATATATAAATTTAAGGTAAAATCTTGTCAACTGCCAACATTCTGCAAAGAAAAATTTGTGCAAAACAAATCCCAACCCACCCTGCAAAAACTGACATAAATCATGGTCTTGCGCAAATGATGAAATGGTGCCAGTTTTGTCCATAGTGCTGGTTTGGTGCTAGGTGAGCACCTGCAGGGAAACAACTGCACCCGCTAAAAGATAGACATACGTTTACCCAATCCTTAAATCTGGTTCTAATTTTTTTTTAAAACTTCATTTTAAAAGTCCCCTGTTCCCCCGATCGAGAGGGTCTTGTTTGGTTTTCCGCGAGTGTTGCTAGCTCTCTGCGCTTTATTACCCTTCTTCTAGTCAGCACTGCGGCCAAACTTTCCTCGCTTGAGCTGCTACGAGAGGAGTGCGATTGCATTCTCCTTCCTCCTTGTCGTGAGGGCCGATTTTGGCCGTTCTTCATTAGCTCTTGAATTCTGGCCCCATCAACAGCTCCGTCCTATGAAACAAAGGGGCAAATGGGTCAGAGCTTATTTCACGAGCAGATGCTGTGCCTGATGGATGTCAGAGGCTCAATTACTTTCTTCCATTTTTCACCTCAGGCGAGTGGGTTTCAACTCCCAACCTCACCAATCTTCAACAGGCCTGGCTTGAAGGATAACCAAATACGCATAATAACCCGGTTATTAGAGCAAACGTGTGCATACAAATCACATACATTTTCAAAACAGCTCATCTAGTTGCAAAATCCGTGTGAACTTTGCACAGATTTTTAAAGGGGACATCTGCACATAGCTTTCCTTTGAAAATTGCCCATGGGTAAAACCGGCCTGTGGATGTTGCACCTGCTTTTTCTGTGCAGGCTGAACTTGGCTAGGAAGTAGCACACACGCATTTGAAAATACAATATACACCCGATATTTCTTAATCCCACCCAAAGCGTACCCTCAAGAAGCCTTCCCTTAACTTAGCTAAGAGTATATGTCCATGACTCCTGTGCATTATTTTAGATAAGTTAAGGGTGGGCAATTTTATGCCAGCCTGTTTACCCAAGTAACTGGCTTTCAAAAATCGTTCTTCTCATGGGTAGTCTGAAAATCAGATCTGTTGGGATTTCTTGAGGACCAGATTTGGGAACGAATACCTTATATGGTTCACAAAGCTATGACAATCAAAGCTTGGCACAGCGTTCTATACCACAGCACTAAATAGTACAATTTTTTCTATTTTCTTACACATATATATTCTAAAATGCTCTGCAGTCCTATAAACAACAATAAAACAAGAAGTTCCACACAGAACTAAAAGAGCTTACTTTCCAGTATATACTCATAAGCATGAATATCTATCTATCTGTCTGTCTATCTATTGAAATGTTAAAGTGGTCTAATATTTTAATAAAGATGGTTGAGGTAAAATATATTGTTGAGTTAGCAGAATGTGGGGCCAAGAGGTAGCGGGAGTTGCTGGGTATGAGATAAGCTTCTCTCTCCTGATTTGTGCTTAAAGGAAGACAGATCCTGGCCTCCCACAGGACACTCTCAAGATTGATCAAGTTCTCCCAGTGAAGGGGAGGAAGTTAGGAATGTGCATGTATTCACTCCTGCTAACTTTAATTCATTAGATCACCACCTAGTTGCTTGCCTGAGTGAGAGAGACTGTATAAAAAACTGCAGCGTGCCATGCAATTCAGGAGTTAGTGCTTAATTGATTTCTCGTGCGCACTAATAAAGGTACTACAGAGAACCTGTCTCCTGAATGCTGTTGTCCTGTTTATAATTTTCTCCATAACACTATCAATATATATATATATTGGCTTGTTTCGGTCAGTTGTGTCTGTCTGTGCTCTCTTGATGTTGGCCAACAGGGGGCAGTCTGAATAGTAGAAGGTGGCACTGCACAAAGACAATATGGTCTGTCTGCAAAGCCCTGTGGGACTGGAAGACAATCTGTGGGTCAGAGACAGAGAGCAGGGATGAAGGGGCACCAAGGAAGAGGAGGAATGAGCAGAAGGGAAGAAAGAGGATACAGTATGTACAGATGGGGACAGTGCTGGGGTTGGTCTGAGGAGGCAGGAGCATTATTTTCCTGGCTGTTTCTCCCACGGGCAGCTGTATGTAGTGCTCATCAGAGTTGGCCAATGAGAAATGTCAAATATACTGTTGCTGCCAGACAACAAGACTGTCGGTGTAGTTTATTATGGAGGGGTTCTCTAAGTTTTAATATGCATTTTATTAATTAATGAAATGAAATAATATTTATCTTTTTCACTTTTGTTTGATTTTAACATTTAAATGAGTTGTGCCCCAGACAACCTGAAAAACGCCGGGGTTGTTTTGAATAGTTTGTTAGATAAATGTTTTGAGGGGTGGAGAACACACACAGACATGGTGATCTCATAAGCCTTCTTCCCTTTTGGACGTAGGCTAAAAATTAATAATTAAATGGCAGGTAGCTGGGGAATATAATGAGGGGAGGTGCAGCGGGGCCGACTGAAACCCTGAAAAAACCTGGCTGAAAAGATTCTAATCAAGTTTATAGGGAAGAATCAATGGTAAGGGAGAAGAAAAAGAAATGATGAGCTTTCAACTGAGATTTAAACACAAGACAGTGTTACTGACACAAAGGGAGAAGCAGAGTTTGAGGCTTTAGAAGCAGAGGAGGGAAAATTTCTTTCCCTTAAAGTAACAAGACTGAGGAATTGAATAAATGGGAGGTAAAAGCTTGCAATACAATGGGATCTGAGGAGTGAAGAGCTATTTTGATGTTCCCCGCAGAGTTGGGGGCCTTTTATCCTAAGTTGTTGCTTCTTTTATAGAGGAGATTCTTAACAGAGTGCTGCCTGCCTGTGAGGATCTGCCTCCCTTTCTGGAAGAGAGACTTTGTTAAGAATTTGTCTGTTTTTGTGGTTTTTCACTAGTGGTGAGAACCTGGTCCATTCTTGGCGATGGACAGTTCCCAGATCTGGAGGCCAGGGAACTGAAGATCCGTCAGTCCCTATGCCAGCAAGGGGAGGAGTTGCATTGATAGGGCCAGATTTTAGTACGTACGAGCGGGAGTAGAAGGTGCACGCAACCTGGCGCGCACAAATCTATGCCCGATTTTATAACATGCGGGCACAGTCGCGGGCACAGTCGCGGGCATGTTATAAAATCCGGGGTCGGCGCGTGCAAGAGGATGCACACTTGTGCACCTTGCTCGTGCCGAGCCCTAGGGGAGCCCCGATGGCTTTCCCCGGTCCCTCCGAAATCGGAGCGGCCTCGGAGGGAACTTTCCTTCCACTCCCCCCCACCTTCCCCTCCCTTCCCCTATCTAACCTGCCCCCCAGCCCTACCTAAATCCCCCCCTACCTTTATTTTCTTATTTATGCCTGCCTCTGGGCAGGCGTAGGTTGTGCATGCCGGCGCGCGATCCGACGGCACAGCCACTGTGCCGGAGGCCTCGGTCCCACCCTTGGACCACCCTGCCCACTCCCCACCCGCTTTTTCAAGCCCTGGGACATACTCGCGTCCCGGGGCTTGCGCTCGTTGCTGGGCCTATGCATAATAGGCTCGGAGCGCGCAGGAGCGAGTTTAATAGGGTTACGCGCGTATATTACGCGCGTAACCCTTTTAAAATTCGCCCCATAGTGTTCACCCCAGAGGCAGTTTTTAGTGACTGTATAAGTAATTTTCCCTTGTTTATTGAGGAGGATTTTGTTCTACCTCCTCCTCACACTGGAGCTGGATAGCCTGGTTCCATTTTTTTCACCATCAGACTTTTCCCTCAGAGAGGTCACTTCAAGTGGTTTGGCGGGCAGGGTGAAAAGTCAAGACCTTTGGAGACCCTCATCCGGATCTCCACCCCTGGACTTTGTTGGAACACAGGTATGCTTTTTCCTTGGCTTTGGGTACCCTCACAATTAGGGTTTCCATTCTAGGCTGGGACACGTGCCCATCCAGAGCAGGAAGGGGGTAAGCAGCCTCCCAGAGACTAGTAGCAGGACTTATATACAGAGGCTGGTGAAGTTTCCAAAGTGTAAATACCCATTTGGAACGTAGATGTTAAGTGGAGCCATTATAAGGGATTGGACATTTATTTATTTTTTTGAAGAATCATTGTTAAATTTATTTTGAACACCCAGCACTGTGTCCTTTTTCCTGCAACACAGCAACATACAAGGAAGTTACTGGCACACAAGAGAAAGGGATTTCAGTACATTGTCTGGGCCAAGAAGGTCAGCCTTCCCCCCCCATAGAAAGGACCCATTCCTTGGGACATGCAGCTAGGGGGAAATATGCCTGTGGAGACAGCTCCGGAAATAAATTATTTTGTGTACCCTCAGGAAACAGGAAAATCCTCCAGAAAACTGTGACATCAGCATTAGAGAACACTAAAGTCACTGCTCAAGAAGATAAATGTGAGTTGTTTGGTGGTTTCCAACATTTCTCTTTTACTGAGAAGGTGCAATGATGAGTTTAAAGCTTTACAGCTCTGTATTTTCTTTTTATCAAGATGGTACAAAATGGTTTTAGTAATTTTGTGACTTCTTAAAGTCTCTTGTTTGTTCAGATGTTTCTCCAGTTTAATTAGTTCTTTTAGTTACTTGATTTCTTCCCTCCCATAGAGTGTTGGGCAAGTGTGGTACTTCCCTTCCATGGTAAAAGAAGTATCAAAGATGAAGTATTTTCTCTTTTCTCTCCTATCTCTTCCTGTAGTATCAAGGGTGATACCCCTTACTCTTCTTTCTCTCAATCTTCAGTAGATACTCATGGGCCATTGATGTGGTTCATCTCCTTTCTTTCGCTCTCCTTTCTCCCATCTCCTCTTAGGATGTCTGGAAGTCATCCTCTCCTTGGATCTTAGCTGATTTCAGGTTCCACGAGCAGGAAGGGAACCTCTTCCATTAGTTAGAAGAGAAAACTCAAAACAGCTTAATTGAGTCTAAAAGGATTTGGCACTCCAAACTCAAATAAGTTAAAAGTGGCATGAGAGGGTGGAAAGAAACTCTCATCCAAATTCAAAATTATCCCTGGAGCTTAAAGTTAAGAGCTAGAAAAATAAGAGCACAGCTTAGGACATGCTTCCTCCTTAAAAGTGAAAAGGATCCACAAGGGTAAATTGGCGATCCCTCTAGAAACACGCTGGGGACACTACCATTGCTAGCTGCCACATGGGGGAACTGCAAACCCAACATGCTACAAACCTGTATCTTCCCATTCCGAATGGTATATTCATGATCTAGGATTAGTCAGGGACTACAGGAACAGGATCCCTACACTTGCACACAGAAATCTCCAGCTTTTCTGGATGATCTGTATCATACTGCAGGTACACACTAGAGTGAGTTGCAAGAAGATTCAAGTCTGTCATGTACAACAATCTTCAAAGGATCAACATTTATGGTGATCTAGAGGAAGGCAAGTTCTTTGCTGAATTTATGCAAAATATGCTGCACAGGGAGAAGATTCCTTCTTGATAACCCAAGTCTTGTAGTATATGTTTTGTTTGGCAGTCCGTGGGCTGCTCCCATGAGCCGCCACATTTACCCGCCTTCCTCGTCTGCTCCTAATGCGGTGTGGCTTCTCCTGGTTTTCTTGTGGTGGGCCTCCATGCTCCAATGTGGTGAGATGCTGCCAATGCTTCACACAGCAGGACACTGCTGATTCCAGCCACTGCCCTGCTCTCATTAGGGCATATGAGCGCCCGAATTCATCGTATTTAAAGGGCCCACGGTGGGAAAAGCCTGGAGTTGCTTCCTGATGAGATCACTTGCACAGGCCTATAAAAGGCCCTTGTTAACACTCTACCAGCACCTCAACAACAGGTCCATCTACTCTGAAGTAGTGCGAGTTGCTCCAGCATCTTGTCTTCATTCTAGTGCTTTGTCTTCAGTGTCCTTGTCTTCAGTTCTTCAGTCTCAGTGTCCTTGTCTTTGAATCCTCAGTTCTTCAGTGTCTCCCTCATTGCCTGCCTGTTCTTCTCCTTGTCTTCCTGCCCTGCCTATTTGTCTCTTCATTCCTTTTGGATGGATACCTGGTTTGACCTTGGCCTGATCTCAGACAAGCTTGATCTCTGCCTGCCATTGACCATTGCCTGATTCTGGATATGCTTGTCTTCTATCTAGTCCATCCCAGTTGCCCTACAACAAATCTTTCTACCATCAACAGAAGCCCCCACCTAGGACCTGCTGGG
Organism: Rhinatrema bivittatum; assembly: GCF_901001135.1. Taxonomy (NCBI): domain Eukaryota; kingdom Metazoa; phylum Chordata; class Amphibia; order Gymnophiona; family Rhinatrematidae; genus Rhinatrema; species Rhinatrema bivittatum. The sequence goes on along the minus strand of NC_042616.1, from coordinate 49,457,876 downwards.
CCCGGCACCCAAAGACTCAACCTGAGGAGAACATGGACTGGTACAGGCAAAGTTCAAGCTGGGCCTCTGCTTCGTCCAGGTCCCCCTGCCGACAGTGGGGCCCTGCAGGGCTCTTCTCTGCAGGTTGTGTCAACCCTACCTTGGCCCAAAGATCCTCAAATGCAACACTATATGTGGAAGGTTTAGATTATACTTCCACTACCCACCAGAAAGATCATAGCAGTAGATGCTTTAATTGCAGCTTGGTCTTGTTAATAAAATAAATTTTGTATTACCCTTGCATGAATCAGCATCAAATATCTGACCTCTTCACTTGAGCTTTCTGAAGAGCTCCTTCCAAAAGTTCGATAGTCAAGATGGAGATAAGGAGATTTTCTCTTTCCCTTTTGTTGGGTTGGTGGGTTTAAGTTGCCATCTTTCTCCTTAGTTGTCTCAGGCTTAGGGTGACCCTGTGCAGGAAGATAGCAGAAGGTCAGTGTTGATTTTATGATGATGTCATAGTTTCCTACTTCACTGCAGGGACAAGCCACAGTTTACTTTAAAGTTCGCAACATTAGATATTTGTCTTATTGCCACCTTTTGTAGCATCATGCTGCCACGACCAGCAGGGTCAACATTTAATAACGCCACGTTTTTATTCTCTGGAGTCTTTTTCACAATCATGCATGATTTTATTACTATCATAATAGTTCTCTTTTGGGAGGAAGCCTGGGGAGAAAGTCTTTGAGCATCCATTCTTTTGAAGTGAAGCATCCTCCTAATGCATTTATCACCAAAGTAGGGAATTTAGACTTCAGACGCACATACTTGGGCTCCTTTTTCGATACCTTTTTTTTTCCATAGGCACAGAATGTAGGAAAGTACAGGCTGATGAAGTCTCTTCACTGGTGCAACATGTTCTTGTACGCTGCACTATAGACTAGCTAACCCGATCAATGACTGACCAGCTGTTTCATGAATTTTCTGTATGTTTCTGATTCCACATTTTGAACACATTTAATATGCATGTAATCAAAATGAAAGGTGTTTCCGGCTTTTTGGCCTCATATAGTTGATGAATCCCTGACAAGTTCTGGTGATTTCCTGCAGTATGATGCAATCAACACAGATGAAATGCTGGTTGATTCACCTTAGCACCAGCTCAGCCAGTGTGGTTTTAGTATTCGACTAAAATGCCCACATTATGATATTGGCAAATTCTGGCTAAATGTCTGAATTAAGAGTCTGTACCATATTTAAAATAACAAAATCAAATTTACTTCTTAATTTATTTGTGGCTTCTAATTCCTTAATATTAAAAAATTTTTTTAGCAATATTTTAAAATTGTCTTAAAATTTACCCTTTTTTTTTTTTTTTTTTTAAATAAGGTGGTCTGCTCAAACTTGAATGCAGTTGTTCCAACATTTGACTCTGAGATGTCCATTATAACAGCAGGGGACACAGTCACAACAGCTCCCAAGATGTAGGAGAAAGGTCCCTGTCTCTGGAAGTTTCTGTTTGCTCCCAAAGTGACAGTCTGAAGCAGTGGGAGGGAACTCTCTCTCTCTCATCAGTATGTGGAATATAGGAATCTCTTGCTGGTGCCACGAGAAAGAGTTGTGCCTTAATAACCCTGCATCTTTATTCAATGGCGCCGGGGACAGAGTAACCATAAGAGAAGTTGAGGATCTGGGATAAAAACCAGAGCTCTTAGCCCACCAGGATATTAGCCACAGCAAATGTCAATATAGTGACTATAAGCTTAGTGCCAGAAAATGTAAATGAATAAAATGCTAGCCAAATCATTATTTTAAAATGGCCCTGTGGTAAAAATTAGAGACGTGCAAACTGTACAAGGTCACATATGTACAAGGGAGATATCGGCCTGGGGCAAACATGGATTTTCCCCAGATCTGCTGGGAAAATCTGTCACATTTTTTCCCCACTGGATCCTGGGAAGAATACAGGGCAAGATCTGTGGAAAAGTGAAGTGCATACCTGGAATTCCCCAGACCAGCTTTGAGTTTTCCACTGATCCACTGCAGATTTTGCCACTAGGGTTTTTTTTTTTTGTTTTGTTTTAAAGGAGTCTCATCAAACCAATTCAACAAACTTTCAGATTATTTCACTGGTCAGTCAAATCAGATGGCAAAGCTCTTTCAAAGAGATTTATGCTTCACCAGTGACAAAAGGAATGGTAATAGAGTCTAGAGCACTTTTAGGAGCTGCATCTCATGCAGTGTGTGGTGGGCATTGTACAACCATATCGATCCACGAAAGAGCTATCTTCAGGCCCAGCCTTTTAGAAGGATAATTTTCAGTAGCCCGAATATTCAAAGCAGACTCAGGCACAAAAGACTGCTTTGACTTCCAGTATGCACATTTGACATATGGATGAGAAGCTACAGCTACTCCTGTGAAACTTCAATTATCCATGGAAATGGTTTCCCCATCCCGATTCTGCCTCCCGGAATGGCTCTTGCTAATCCAAGGAAAACTACGCACAAAATTGTGTTCCATGTGTACTTTTTCCCGGACAACCCCCCCCCCCCACCAGATGATTTTCAAAAGCAGATTTACATGCATGAACCGGGATGTATGCCTGTAAATTCTTTTGAAAATTACTCCCGAAATGCGCAAATCCTGAACACAGAAATGGGTCGATTTTAAGTAGCTCGAGCTGCTGCAAGGTACACGAGTAGCTCCGTTCTCACGGGGAGCCTAACTTTCAAACCTACCCGCCGTACCGCATTTGCACGTGCAAGTGGACATGCCTAGATTTATGCTAGCATTTTATAAATTGTGCAGCTCCCACCGCACAGTTTATAAAATACCATTTAGCTCTGCTCTGAAAGTACATGCACATGGTTCAACATGCCCGAATATTTCCAATGCAAGAAAACGCTTACTTTCTTGACCTATTTTATAAACATACGTGTGTATATTGTAGGAGGCTAAAAGATATATAACATGTACGCGCAATAACCCTGATTTATAGGCAGAGGCAGATATTTTATAAAGTACATGTGCATACCATTTTGAAAATACTTGCGCACGTACGTGGAATCACCAGTTCACCGGTATCTCCAGCAGCTCACCCAGTTTGCTTAGATCCTCTAGCGCAGGGGTGGGCAAGTCCGGTCCTCGAGGGCTGCAAACCGGTCGGGTTTTCAGGATCCCCCTAATGAATATGCATGAAATAGATTTGCATACAACTGAGGCAGTGTGCATGCAGGTCTCTCTCATGCATATTCATTAAGGAGATCCTGAAAACCGACTGGTTTGCAGCCCTCGGACCGGAATTGCCCACCCCTGCTCTAGCGTGTCACACTGAGCCCCCACCAGATGATCCAGACCTCCCATCCAAAAATTGCAGCCAACAGACAAGCCAGATTTCACTTGCCCCAGACAATTAACAGGTGCAAAAAGGTACAAATAAGTTTAGCAATATGTACGCATATATCTCTTAGAAAATATCAACCACCACATGCACTTCTAGACCATCCCTTTATTTCTGCCAGTAAAATGTACGCACAAAATGGAAAATACGTGTGACTCTCAATGTTTTTAAAATAGCATATACGCAGGTACGTGCTACTTATGCGCATATATGCTATTTTTTTACGCGGGAAACCCTGTCGAAAATGTATTCCATATTTTGTAACTAATTTTATTAATTTCCTATAAGTTATGCGGATACAGAATGTCTGCATACTTTGCATCTGCTATTTCTGCAGCTGGCGGATCAGAAATGGGAGGAGGGGGGGCCACAAACCGATACACATCCATTTGAAAATCAAAGATAAGCACATGGTTTCCCTTCCCCAATACATCTCCATCCCAGGAACACATCGTTTTAATCTGGCTAAAAGCTATTTATTTATGTATTTATTTGATTTCTAAGTATGTGTATTATGAAAGCCTACACATACTCTTAGCCACTTTGAGGAGAACAATTTTTACACAGGGAAATCAAGCCAGGTGATGATTTAATTACCAGGTTTAGTTTACATTTTGATTTTATGATATGTTGCACTTTTTGTTTGATATGATGACTGAAGATAATGTGATTTGTTTGTTAATGATTTATGTTTTGATAATTTATTGTAGCTTGTAGTTTTATTTTAAGTGTGTTTATTGTAATACATTGATGTTCTATGTTTTATTAAGGTTCTTTGCCTTGGGTCTGTTGGGGATCTGTAGGAGGGAGCGCTCCCAATCCTGGGAGAAGTGGACCCTTGGGTCCCGGCGAACCAGGAGAAGAGCTCCAAGGAAGAGCCGGGGTAGGTGAGACCAGGACCCGTCTGGGCTAGGACCGGAAGCCCAGGCCCCCACTGACCTGCGCAGCCTTCGTGAGGCCAACCATGCAAGGTTGGTCCAGGCGGCAGCCTGGACAGGAGACAAGGGCGGACGGAGGCTCTAGAGTAGGAGACTCAGACGTGGAACTTGGAACAAAGACTCAGACGTGGAACTTGGAAAGAAGACTCAGATGTGGAACAAGCAAAGTCCCTCAGGCACCCTACACACTGGTCGCGGACCACACTGGAGACTCAGACGAGGAATGTGGAACGAGAACACAGAGGAGAACAAGCAAGGCCCTTAGGCACCCTACACAGCCCGGGGGCTGGTCGCGGACCACACTGTCCCCTACACGCCCTACACAGCCAGAGGGCTGGTTGCGGACCACGAGGGGAGCGGGACAAGCTCAGGACGTCTCACAGCACAGGAGTGAAGTAACCCCTTGGATCCTCCGGAGTCGGAACAGGATACAGATTCAGGATTAAAACTTGGAACTTGGAAACCGGAACTCGGAATTAAAAGCAAGGAACCTCCAGAGGCACAGGTTATTCAGGACCTGGAGCATCAGGACTTGGATCAAGGAACTTCAGGACTTGGATCAAGGAACTTCAGGACTTGGAACACGGAACTTCAGGACTTTGGATCACGGAACATGAGGACTTTGGATCACGGAACATGAGGACTTTGGATCACGGAACATCAGGACTTGGACATCAGGACTGGAACACGAAACATCAAGGACAAGGACGATGAGGAATGGAATGCCTTGAAGAAGAGGAGGAGGAGGATGTCTTCAGAAGCTCCTGGATCGGAGAGCTGGAACAGGATCCAGGAGCAGTCCAACGCCTGAACTGGCTCCTTGCGAAGGCGAGGATGAAGTGGAAGCAGGGCCTTTAAGTAGGGCTGAAGATGAGGAGACGCCCTGGGAGGAGTTCAGGTGGGGTCCGGGGCATATCTGGCCACGGGCCCTTTAAATCTAGGAAGAAGACGCGGTCGCTGAGCATACAGGAGCAGGAGAAGCAGGGCTGGGCTGAGGGAACAGGCCCCGAAGAAGGAGGAGGCGTCCAAGCCGCGAAGATGATGCTGGAAGCGGCTTCCCTGCTGCATGGGAGTCTGGGGGCTGTGGCCTCCAGGCCGCAGAAGAATGATGACGTCAGTGGTTCCTGGTGCTCCAGGACGCCGGCACGGCCCTGCCATGCCAAGAAGAAAGGCAGTCTCCAGCCCATGAAGGGACATCGGCAGCAGCTCCTGCCGCTCAGGAAAGTCTGAAGACTGCAGCGGCCTCCGGGCCGTGAGGTAAGAGGCCTCCCGTGGCTCCAGCCATGGGAGGAATCGCAACAGGGTCCTTGCTGGGAAGGTGACTAAGAAATCAGCGACACCTTATCCGGTTAAAGTTACCCGGATAAGTTATCTGGGATATTCAACAGGCTAAACAGTATGCTGATACCTTTAAACCTAATCAGCTAGAATTGAAAAATAAAGCACATTCCCAGATAAATTTATTCCTACTCGTGGCCACATATAGAGTTGAATAATTGATTTGGCTACTCTAAATATCAGAATTAGTGGATACATAATTTGTTTAATTCAACTCTGCCCAGGAATGCCCCCTAAATGGCCATACATTATCTGTCAAAACCTAAGCTGGATAACGATTGGTGATGTTCAAACATCGGCATTTAGCTGGATAACCAAGACGTTATCCGGATAAATCCCTTTGAATATTGACCTACAAATAAATAAATAAATAAGTCCTCTTGAAAATTGTCCTCCTCAATTCACCTCATTCACGTTTATGGTATACATATATATATATATATATATATATATATATATATTCATTCACGTTTATGGTATACATATATATATATATATATATATATCATAGGTTCATTATCTCAGTGGTGAGGAAATGAACAGAATATGGCGCGTCGGCCAGTCAGAATGTAGCGATCTCATCCTAAAGCTCTAGGTCACTCCCGGGAGGTGCACTGCTCTGCATTTTGCTTTTTTTTTCCCCCTGTAATCTACTTACATTCAAGGCAGGAAGCACTGAAGTCTCTGTGCCGTTCTCGTGTTCTGGGCCGGGAGTCACGGAAACAATAATGCAGCAGCCCAGACATTGATCATCAATGAAGAAGGCCTCTCCCCCCACGAGGTCTGGAACATCCACGCCTACCATAAAGGTTACGTTTTTGTTCTATGAGAGGAGAGAGAAAGAAGCGGGAGACCCAGGTTTGACACATGAGCTGATAGCTACTGTATTTCATGCTTAGGAAATGTTAACCCTTGAGAATTGTCTAAATGTAGATGGGTTTCGGGAGAGAATCTACGTGCATAAAGCTATAAATTCCATTACTGATGGGCAGTTTTCTCCTCCCACCCAAACATGCTCCCCTAATGCCTACATGAGAGCAGCTAAATATAGCCACATGGTGAAACTCTCTGGCTATATTTAGGAACTCTGCCCAGGGCATTTTTCAAACCCAGGGATCTAGGTGCCTAGAGCCATGTAGTAAGGCTGCTAGATCCATTTGAAAATTGTCCTCTGTATTCACAAGTGGAATGAAGCAATCCGACCCACAGTTCATCATAAGCCTGGGGATTTTATCCATTTTTAATCCTCTCTCCTTCCCCCCCCCCCCCAATCACTGATCCCAAAAATCACAGTGACAGTCCCTGGATAGGGGTTACAGGGGCTCCTTCTGGAATCCGGTATGCTTGCACCCTGAGCCTGGTATCGCTGTTGGGTGATGGCTGGGACCTCCTCCCCCGCTGAGGTTGTGAACGCTGCCTCTGCGGCATCCCCAGCCCCTGCTCTCTTGAGGAACAGAAGCTGGGCTCGAGAGGCGAATCCTGATTTCTTAAGTTTGCTTCGGATAATATTTAAAGATCCACTTTGCGTTTTTCAGATATGCTTCTTAGACTGACCGGGGAAAAATTGAGAGACTTCCTGGTTTGATTTGAATTACAACTTGCTCTCGGATCTCTGGTAATAAAACACAGTCATTCTATAGAATAAGGACTGCTTGCTAGAAATGGGAGGAATATTATTCTAGAGCATCAATGCGTCCCATCCTATTTTCCTTGAAAGAGAAATTGATAGAGGGCATGGGGAGCCTGTTTAAATGTTTAATTTACTCTTCTCTTTTACCCTCGCTAGCAAAATATTGAAAAGTTATTTTCATATTTTAAGATCCTCTCATTCCTACTAGTGGGTTGATTTCAGTGTTTTGTGGTGAGAGGGTAATGGTGAACCTCAGAGTCTTAAAATCTGTGCCTGTGACCCCTTGGGTTCTGCCTTGGGGCTTCCTTTATCCTCTCCTGGATTATTAGGACTCTCCCTGGGTGCTGCAAACAGGTTCCTCCTAAGATTTCCCTTCCTTATGTGGGATCTATGGCTTGATCTTACTTTATCTTCCTATCTTGTCTGCTTTTCGTATCTTTCTATCTCTGCTGGGTGAGCGCCAGATACGGACCTCTTTTTCTTCAGTGCCCCATCCCAGTGCCCTCTCCTTCTTCCAAGGGATGCAACTGAGTTTCTCTGGCTGAGTGGCAAGGGTGACTGGAGAGTTTCCAAAAATCTCAGAGAAACCTCCAGACACAAAAATAAAACTCCTGACTTCCAGAAATAAAAAGACCACCAGGGTCTCATAAGAAGCAGGAACCTAGAAGAACTGGAGCTCCATGCTAGATATTAGTTAAACCTCTGTCCTCTCTCTGTGGGATCAAAACTTCCTTCCAAATCAAAATCACAAACCAGACAGATAGCTAATTAGCCACTGGGTGTGAAGTAGGAGAAAACCTCTCTCCCAGAGTCCGGGCTTCTCACCAAGGCCAACAAAATCAAGTAATGGCGAAAGGAGGTAAAAAGATTCTGCTCTCTTAAACGTCAACTGAAAAATCCACCTTGACACTAGGGTTCACTTTGTGGTATGAAAGCAGGAATAAGGCACTGCGGCAGTCTCCCACTGTGGCCATGATGGAACATCTTCTTCTCTATACTCCACAGCATGACCTTGCTGCCAGGCTACATACTTTATTAGGGACCCCAATGGGACTCTATATTTAGTTTACCATTATATCTGGGGCGAGGAAAACATTTTTTCCATTGTCCTGTGATTATTGACTATGACTACAGATATTGTAGCATTTTCATTTGGCTTCCCTTAGACTGTCATACACCCGCTAGCTCCCAGTCAACTACAAGATAGATCTCTGGCCTTCTTAACAATCCAAGCAAGCAGTGTAATGAAGAATCAGCTTGTTATATAATGGGGCAAACATTTTTCTTTACAGTAATTGGGGATGAGGTTTTTAAAAGTGCTACCTAGGCCCTTCTTAATCATTCTTTTAAGGATTTCCTAAGTCTATGAACCTACGATAGATTTACTTTCTGTATTCTCTCCTATTGTAAATTTACTGCTATTTATATATGAATTTTTGCTAATCCACCTTTCCTAAGTTATTCACAAGGCAGATTAAATAAATTTGAAAAACATCCAGCATGTAGTGATGCATAATACAGATATGACCTAAAGACTTGAGGTGGATTTTGAGTAGGTATCTTGGAGGTAAACTAAATAATCTAATAAAAAGAAAGGATGAGAGTATATTTAGTACATTGGGTAGCAATAAAATAATTGAGAAGTATAAATAATAATGGGCACAAGGATAGAATGCATAGATAGAAACAGAATGTTAAGCATCTGATACCTACATAGCTAGTATGAACCAGTTGCATAGAATTGTTTCAGTGGTGGACAAGAAGTGGACTCAATTATGAAAAAGTTCTGGAAGTCAGGAAGTAGAGGGAGGAGACAGTGCTTAGAATCTAGGGGAAGGCCTGGTTGAATAGCCAAGCTTTGATTTGTTTTCCAAAAGGTTAGGTAACAAGGTTCATGAGAGACAGCTATCAGTATGTTCCATATTTTGGGGGCAAAGCAGATGAATGTGTAAAGTGTCATGCAGATTAGTCTTGTGTAAGTCAGTGGAGGGGATGCTAGAAGAGCTTGTTACGAGGATTGAAGCTCCCTTGTGGGAATGGAGAACAGAAGTTGGGAGACATATTTTGGGGCCAGTTGATTCATGCATTTAATGACAAACCAGAGTTTAAATTTTATCCTGTTTTTGACTGGGAGCCAATATAAATGGCTCAAGGTTGGTTTCCTGTGATCACTGGCCTTGGCTCCTACCAGAAGTCTACCTTCTGTGCTCTGCAGAAGTTGGAGATGTTTGGCATTGTATTGAGAGATATTGTTAAATAGGGAATTAAAATAGTCTATGTGATTGATGAGTGTATCATGATGGTCAGATCACGCTTCTCAAAATAATTGCACAGTTGGCAGATCTGGCGAAGATGTAAAAAGGAGGTTTTTACCATTGTTGAGATGCGGGTTTCTAAGGTAAGATTGTGGTTGAGGTGAACCGCAGGCTATGTTTCTACTGTAGCTAAAAATCTCAGTGTATGAATGTACCAGCTGTAGATTTTCTCTGGTTTTCCCACTGTAGCCTTACCTCTCTGTACATCCAATAGCCTTATCTCGACAACTATTGTATTCATATCACAACATAATATTATAGCCTTAACTTTATATATTTGTAAATTTGTTTTGGCTGCATACCTGCTATAACATTACAATTATGCTATGTACATATGATTATTCATATTTAAATACATAATCTTTCCTTACAGTCTGGGCTGAGATCCAGTCTCCATCTCCCCGTTCTGTTCCTTGCAGTTCTGGATTGTCAGTCACATTGACATCGCAGCAGCCAAAGCAACGATCTATCTCAATATTGGGTTCTAACTCCACTTCAGGCTGTTTCATGACCTCAACTTCTCCTGTCATCTTGTTCACAGGTGAGAGAGAGTACAGGACACAAATGCATGTTATAGAAGATGTCTCTTTTATCGTAAAACATCATAAAATGTCACAGAGACTGGGAGACAATGAGAGATCCAGCACACATTGATCTGATTTATTGCTCCCAGTTTGAGAAATTCTTTGATAGAGCAAATCTGGGAGAGGCTTTGTCCCATGTAGGTTCAGGGTGTCCTCTCTGCACTGTGGAAGAGTGCCTTACTTGGGGAAACTGGCTCACTGGTTCAGGTAAGGAATGTTGGAAACAGGTGGAGGGATCTCCATTGAGCTGTCTAAGTGGAGCCAATCTAAAGGAATCACTCAGTCTCCCCTCTCTGGCCCACCAACGGCCCTTTTCCAGACTGTAAGCGGGTCAGGTGGGGGGGAGGAACATCCCATACGAGTGGATGGGTGTGCAGCAGACACCTGAGAAATTTGCTTTCTTCACTGGCCAGAACAGAGACATTCTCTTCTCTGCTAAGCAGGATGAGGGATTTCGTAGATTGCAAGTATGTGAATTGAGCCATAGGGATGTGAATCGTGTCCTCGATCGTCTTAACGATCGATTTCGGCTGGGAGGGGGAGGGAATCGTATTGTTGCCGTTTGGGGGGGTAAAATATCGTGAAAAATCGTTAAAAATCGAAAAATCGAAAAACCGGCACATTAAAACCCCCTAAAACCCACCCCCGACCCTTTAAATTAAATCCCCCACCCTCCCGAACCCCATCCCTCGCCGGAACATCGTTAAAAATCGAAAAAATCGAAAAAACCGGCACACTAAACCCACCCCCGACCCTTTAAATTAAATCCCCCACCCTCCCGAACCCCCCCCCCAAATAACTTAAATAACCTGCGGGTCCAGCGGCGGTCCGGAACGGGCTCCTGCTCCTCAATCTTGTTGCCTTCAGCCGGCGCCATTTTCCAAAATGGCGCCGAAAAATGGCGGCGGCCATAGACGAAAAAGATTGGACGGCAGGAGGTCCTTCCGGACCCCCGCTGGACTTTTGGCAAGTCTCGTGGGGGTCAGGAGGCCCCCCACAAGCTGGCCAAAAGTTCCTGGAGGTCCAGCGGGGGTCAGGGAGCGATTTCCCGCCGCGAATCGTTTTCGTACGGAAAATGGCGCCGGCAGGAGATCGACTGCAGGAGGTCGTTCAGCGAGGCGCCGGAACCCTCGCTGAACGACCTCCTGCAGTCGATCTCCTGCCGGCGCCATTTTCCGTACGAAAACGATTCGCGGCGGGAAATCGCTCCCTGACCCCCGCTGGACCTCCAGGAACTTTTGGCCAGCTTGTGGGGGGCCTCCTGACCCCCACGAGACTTGCCAAAAGTCCAGCGGGGGTCCAGAAGGACCTCCTGCCGTCCAATCTTTTTCGTCTATGGCTGCCGCCATTTTTCGGCGCCATTTTGGAAAATGGCGCCGGCTGAAGACGACAAGATTCAGGAGCAGGAGCCCGTTCCGGACCGCTGCCGTTCCGGACCGCCGCTGGACCCGCAGGTTATTTAAGTTATTTGGGGGGGGGTTCGGGAGGGTGGGGGATTTAATTTAAAGGGTCGGGGGTGGGTTTTAGGGGGTTTTAGTGTGCCGGCTCACGATTCTAACGATTTATAACGATAAATCGTTAGAATCTGTATTGTATTGTGTTCCATAACGGTTTAAGACGATATTAAAATTATCGGACGATAATTTTAATCGTCCTAAAACGATTCACATCCCTATTGAGCCACCAAAGTGATTTGTCATACACAGTCCCTGTGGCCTGACTGATCTGAAATGTGTATGTGGGTCATGAGAACCCATACTCCTTGGATGGGAGTTTGGAGTGTAAAACAAATCCTTCTCATTTCTACTTTGATTTGCCAATATGTCACAGGCACGTCTTATGGCAAAATATCTGGTAAACCTCTGCTGTTTCAATGAGTTTAAAGTGATACAATGCATATCGACAATGACATCACTCTCTGCAAACATGACCGTGTATTAAAAGATTGCATACTATTTTAAGGAATGGAAAATATGTTTAGTTTAATATTCCTTTAGTTATGTTTCTATTAACTTCTACAATATACAGACTTACTGGATGACACTTTTCCTTTCTGTAGGGTTGCTTAGGACTCCTTGGTGATTAGTAGATTTGGAATTAGAGGAACCATAATTCAGGAACAATTGGAAACCCTTAAGTGGAAGAGGATCCTGGATTATCAGGATTCATAGTTCTGTTATCTTTACCTTTCACACTTCACTTCTACCCCTTCCTTCTTCCCCATCCCGTCTCCTCTTACCAGGAATGCTACACCGCCATGGCCAAGGTTATACTGCTGGCCAAAGTAATTCTTTCCTTGTCGGGATGGCTGGCTTGGTCTGCCTTTCCTCCTTGGTTCCCTTCTCCTTGCGATGGGCCTATCCTGTGCAGGCTGCAGGGAGACAGCAGAAGGTTAATGTCCATGTCATCGATGGCCCATCCATGCAGACCTGCCAACTAAATCCAAAACAACAGCCACATTCTGAGGCAGTTCTAGGGGTTTTAGGTCCCATCTCTAAGAAATCTGGGATACGAAGGCCAGCTTTTCCTAATCTGGACAGGAGAATTCAAAATCCCAAACCACAAAGGGATGGAGTAGTTAAAAATCAGGACTGACTCAAAGTCTTTTGATGGCTTGCATGAGTTGATAGCTCTGCCAAACTGATTTTTTTTCTTGTTGATCCAGCAGTTTTCATACTTCTCCTTTGAATTTTTAGTTCATTTGAAACCAAAGCTAAAATCTGGCACTGTGAACCTTATTTTGCAATTACCTGGGGATTTTTTTTCCCTATTTTAAGTCCTCTCCCAACTTGCTCCAATCATTGGGAGCTCCTTTAGGAGGAACAGGGGGACCAGAGACGTTAAGTAGTAAATTAGTGGTTCATGGGAGTTGGAGGTGTTATTGGGTGGTTTGGGGATGGTTGAGGGTTTTAGTTGTATCATTTTGACATTATTATAATGCATTACGCTGATATTGATATCATGCTTATTGATTTGTTGGTTTCATGGCTCTGTCCATCCCTAGAGAGAGGGGGGTAGGGCTGAGCCATTGTTTTAGATATTTTTATGTTCTATGATGTATTTTGAATATTTTATTGTATTATTTAATTATAAACTGGTTTGGATTGTTCTGTTGCTCAATAAAGGTGGTATAGAAATATATATTAACATTATTAACATTGCACTGATGGTCTTCTATTGGGGGGAGAGGAGACTATGCACCAGGCCTCTTACCCTAACTCTGCAATCATGGGCCCTAAATCTGGCCTCTAGATGTCACTATTGCGTGATGAATATGATTCCATCCCCTTCCACTAATGCAGATAATGTCTCAGATGTCCAGGTGGGCGCCCACCTCAGCAGCAGTGACCATCAAACGGTATGGTTTAATATCAATAAAAGAATAGGGAAAAGAACCACAAAGACCCGAGTTTTACAGTTCAAAAACACAGACTTTGAGGAAATGGGTAAGTACCTGGAGGAAGAACTAAAAGGATGGGAGAAGAGAGAGATGTGGATCAGCAGTGGACTAATCTAAAAGGAGCAATCACCAAGGCAACTGCTCTATATGTTAGAAATGTAAAGAAAAGCAAAAGGAAACTGAAACCTATCTGGTTCTCAAAGGAGGTGGCTGACAAAATTAAAGCTAAAAGAACAGCATTCAAGATATATAAAAGATCCCAAAGGGAGGAGCACAAAGAAGCATATTTGAATCAACTGAGGGAGACAAAGAAATTAATCAAGTTGGCAAAAAGTCAAGCGGAGGAGAGGATTGCCAAGGAGATAAAAAATGGTGACAAAACATTTTTCAGATACATCAGCGAAAAGAGAAAGGTCCAAAGTGGTATAGCAAAATTGAAAGGTGGTAATGATCAATGTGTGGAGAGTGACGAAGAAATGGCAGAAATATTAAACAAATACTTCAGCTCTGTGTTCACTAAAGAAGACCCTGGAGAAGGACCATCTCTAAACAACAAGAAACTGGAGGGAAGGGGAATAGATGAAAATCCTTTCACAGTAGAAAATGTGTGGGAAGAGCTAAAGAACCTGAAAGTGGACAAAGCCATGGGGCCTGATGGTATTCATCCAAGGATATTGAGGGAGCTCAGAGATGTTCTGGCGGCTCCACTGTGTGACCTGTTCAATAGATCCCTAGAAACGGGAGTGGTGCCGAGTGATTGGAGAAGAGCGGTGGTGGTCCCGCTTCACAAGAGTGGCAACAGGGAGGAGGCTGGAAACTACAGACCAGTTAGCCTCACTTCGGTGGTGGGAAAAGTAATGGAGTCACTGCTGAAAGAGAGAATAGTGAACAATCTACAGTCCGGAGAATCGATGGACCAGAGGCAACATGGATTCACCAGGGGAAGATCTTGTCAGACAAATCTGATTGACTTTTTTGACTGGGTAACCAAGGAATTGGATCAAGGAAGAGCACTCGATATCATATACTTGGATTTCAGCAAAGCTTTTGATACGGTTCCGCACAGGAGACTGGTGAATAAAACGAGAAGCTTGGGAGTGAGTGCCGATGTGGTGACCTGGATTGCAAATTGGTTGACGGACAGAAGACAATGTGTGATGGTAAATGGAACCTTCTCTGAGGAGAGAGCGGTTATAAGTGGTGTACCGCAAGGATCGGTGTTGGGACCGGTCTTGTTCAATATCTTTGTGAGCGACATTGCGGACGGGATTGAAGGTAAGGTTTGTCTTTTTGCGGATGACACTAAGATCTGCAACAGAGTGGACACGCCGGAAGGAGTGGAGAGAATGAGACGGGATCTAAGGAAACTGGAAGAGTGGTCGAAGACATGGCAGCTGAGATTCAATGCAAAGAAATGCAAAGTCATGCATATGGGGAGTGGAAATCCGAATGAAATGTATTCGATGGGGGGGGGAAGGCTGATGTGAACGGAGCAGGAGAGGGACCTTGGGGTGATAGTATCTAATGATATGAAGTCTGTGAAACAATGCGACAAGGCGATAGCAAAAGCCAGAAGAATGCTGGGATGCATAGAGAGAGGAATATCGAGTAAGAAAAGGGAAGTGATTATTCCCCTGTACAGGTCCTTGGTGAGGCCTCACCTGGAGTACTGTGTTCAGTTCTGGAGACCGTATCTTCAAAAAGACAAAGACAAGATGGAAGCGGTACAGAGAAGGGCGACCAGGAAGGTGGAGGATCTTCATCGGATGACGTACGAGGAGAGATTGAAGAATCTAAATATGTACACCCTGGAGGAGAGGAGGAGCAGAGGTGATATGATACAGACTTTCAGATACTTGAAAGGTTTTAATGATCCAAAGACAACGACAAACCTTTTCCGTAGGAAGAAAATCAGCAGAACCAGGGGTCACGATTTGAAGCTCCAGGGAGGAAGATTCAGAACCAATGTCAGGAAGTATTTCTTCACGGAGAGGGTGGTGGATGCCTGGAATGCCCTTCCGGAGGAAGTGGTGAAGACCAGAACTGTGAGGGACTTCAAAGGGCATGGGATAAACACTGTGGATCCATAAAGTCAAGAGACCGCCAATGTAGAGTGGGTGGCTCACCAGAACGATGGCTACTGCCCGGAGACAATACCCTTATTAAATAAACATACAGATGCTTACTGTGACTCCAACATCGCTCTAAGCTTCAACGGCAAGAGGAAATGTGGAAAAAAGGATTTGCAATCACAAAGAGGGGAGTAGCTGGCTTGTTACGGCGGTTACTACCCCAAACCAAATAAGCCTAGTACTTCACTTTCCAAGCATATACAGCATAGTTCTCTGCTTCAACGGCAGGGGAGAAGAAAAGAGGGTTCGCACTCACAAAGCGGGGAGTAGCTGGCTTATTACGGCGGTTACTACCCCAAACCAAATGTGCCTGATACTTCGCTTTCGATGCATATCCAGCATGGCTCTCTGCTTCATGGCATGGGAGAAAGGCTGATACATCAAGCATTTCCAGCATAGCTCTCTGCTTCAACAGCAGGGGAATAAGAAAAGCTGAGGCTTCACGCATATCCAGAATAGCTTCAACTGCAGGGGAGAAGAAAAAAAAAAAAAAAAAGATTCGCACTCACAAAGCAGGGAGTAGCTGGCTTGTTACGGCGGTTACTACCCTAAACCAAAAGGGCCTGATACTTCACTTTCAATGCATAACCAGCATGGCTCTCCGCTTCAACGGCAGGAGAGAAGAAAAACAACCAATAGGGGCTGTATGACATAGTCTGGGTAAAGGGAATAAACATGGGTGTAGCTTGCTTATTGCAGCGGTTACTACCCCTACTACCCCTAACTAATCAAGCTAGGTATTTCACTTGGATGCAGCTCCATCACTGCTCTCTACATTAATGGTGGGGGTGGAAGGGAAATAGAACCAAGAGTTAAGAGAAAAAGATAAGTATGAGAGAAAAAAATGTGTGAAGCTTGCTGGGCAGACTAGATGGGCCATTTGGTCGTCTTCTGCCGTCATTTCTATGTTTCTATGTTTCCAGGGCCTGTGCACACTGCCTCCACAGCACCCCCGGCCTCAGCCGATCTAGGGAGCCAAAGAACTCTGTTGGCAGTTGAATCTGTTGCATTTGGTGTTCTGTGGGACATGCCTATGCACCACTACACTTACTTCCAGCTCTGAGCCCGGTGGAAGAAGCCCTAATGCTGGGGAAGGCTCCCAAACGGACCTGCGACAGATTGGTGCTTTCTCCTGCTTCTGATGTGCCATCTCTCCGGGTCCTCCTAAGGTGTGCAAATGCCTGATGTCGCTACTGTAAAAGGGCCCACAGCAGGAAAAGGCCAGTGGCACCCGAGGATGACGTCTCAGACGAAGACCTATAAAAGGCCATGACTATACTTCCTCCTTGCCTGGGCAATAGGTCCACTACTAAGAAGTAGAGTGAGTTGCCTTAATGTTCCTTATTTTCATCTCAACTGTTCCTGGTCTTCGTCTTATCTGTTCCTGGTCTTCACCTCTTCAGTTCCTGGTCTCCTTTGTTTTTTGTTCCTGTGGAATTCGTTTATGGTCAGTCTTCAGTTCTTCTATTCTTTGGTGTCTTCAGTGACCTTGCCTACCCACCTTTGTTGTTCCTTGCCTTCCTGCCTGCCTGTCTGTCCCACCTGCCCTTGGATGGATCTCTGGTTCTGACCTCAGCTTGCCTCCTGACTATGCTTGAATTCCTCCTGCCATGGACCACTGCCTGACTCTTGACCACATCTGAACTCTGCCTGCCTCGACCATTGCCTGCTCTCCAACTATACCTGTACCACCTGCTCCAGTCCCTGTGACAAACCTTTCTCCACTGATCTCCAGCTCAGCAGTGGCCCTTTGACCTGCTGCCCTCGCCTCCTGAGGGCTCAGTTTAAGGGGAGCAAGGGCTGGTATAGATGAAACTCCAGTTGGACCTCTGCCTCAGCCAGCTCCACCAGCTGACAGGGGGACCTTCAGGGCTCCACCTTGCAGGTTGCACCAACTCCACCTCAATCCAAGGATCCATGCCTGCTACAGATTTCCGAGGCCATAGATTTGGCAGATGTCCTTGCTCTCCAGGCCATTCTGTACACAAGCACCAGGAACAGCAGGGATTTTTGGAACTGTTGGCAGCCTCCACGTCTTGACTGGATGCAGCCACAGCCTCACCTGCTCTGGTGCCTCCACCATCCATACCAGCTATGCCTGAAGCCCTAAGCTGCCCTATCTCATAGTTACCATTGCCACCCCGGTATGCAGGAGCCCCCAAGCAATGCCAGGTGTTTTTAAACCAGTTCTATATGTATTTTACGCTCCAAACAGCTCTATTTCCAGATGATATAGTGAAAACCACCTACATACTGCTCCTCCTGGAGGGTAAGGCTCTGGCCTGGGCATCTCCCCTCTGGGTGCACTCAGATCTGCTTTTAAGAGACCTGCAGCTATTTACTACTGCCTTCAAGAAATTCTTTGAGGATCCCGGCCGGTGCTGACCACCATGGGCTCAGAACTCCTGCACCTATGGCAGGGTACCTGCTTTTGGCAGAATATGCCATCAAGTTCCAGAACCTGGCAACCAAACTCAACTGGAGGGAGGACTGCCTCTGCAGTATTTTCTTGGAGGATGTGTCCCCCAGGATCAAAGATGAGCTGACGGCTCGAGATCTTCCAGAGTCTCTGAAGGGTCTCATAGACTTGATGGGGAAGATAGACTGTCGCCTTTCAGCAATGTGAAAGATTATCACGCTGGCTTCTAGCTTCCAGCGATCATTGTCTCCGCTGACTCTGTCCTCTTCTACTGGACCCGCAGATGAACCTATGCAGCTCAGCCACAGCCGCCTTGCTCCTGAAGAGAGACTTCATTGCTGGCAACTAGGCCTGTGCCTATACAGCGTGGGCAAAGGCCACCTACTCACCAAATGCCTGTGAAGCCGGGAAACGTCCAAGCCTAGGATCTGGTGGGGAGATAATCCTAGGCTTAATGACACCAACTGATACTCCCAGTAACCATCTCCATGGATCACTTGAACTTTCCCACCCTAGCTGTGGTGGTCTCTGATTCCAGGGGGAATTTCCTGATGGAGGAACTGGTAGATAATCTGTGAATTCCCACCATCCATCTATGGAGATCCCTTGCCTGGCCAGATCATCCTTGCGATGGTACTCCTGACTCTGTGCATGGGGCTATTCAACCATGAAGAAATGACATTCCACATCATCGCCAGATCTGTTCACCCCATAATACTGGGACTACCCAGGCTCCAGTAGCATTTTCTGGAGATCAACTGGGCCACTCTGCAACTCACCTGCTGAGGTCAGTTGTTATGATCTGTGGACCCTTGGGCCAGCCTTGCAGATGAAGAAGGAACGTTGAAGAGGGTTCTGCAGAGATGAGATGGCCGGGAGGCAGAACGGAGCCAGGAGACCAATCCGGAGCTTCACCACTGGAAACCTGAGGTCCCCCCGGGAGGAGCCTATGAGGACCTGAGCCGCTTGGACTTAGGTGCGGTCTCCCGGAAGGGACAGCAAGCAGGAAGGGTTGACGGTCTGAAGGTCAGGGCTGGCAGCAGTCAGGAATTTCAAAGGACGTACCGGAGTCAGGAACCAGGAAATCAGGCCGAAGGATCAGGGCAAGGCTGGATCAGGAACAAAGGCTGGAACTGCAACTAGACGACTCCCAGGAGTGAACCTCGTTACAAGGCAATGTTTCAAGGCAGGAGCTCGGTTTAAATACCCTGCCGGCGTCTGACATCATCCCGGGGGCCGGCCGAGGTTTCCCGCCACTGTCTCTTTAAATTCCTCCCCCTTGCATGCGCGCATCTAAGGGGGTGCTCAGCTGCGGAGGAGGCCTGACCAGCCCCGAAAAGCGTCAGGGACATCAGCAGCTAGTTGAGCGGTCTTGGAGGGGGTAAGAGCCCAGTCGCAACATCAGTAATGACATGATTAATGCCTGGAACATTTGAAACCCCCATTCTGCTTATCAGTGACTACTACACTTCTGGGCCTTCCTCCACAATACCATGACTTTGAGGACATGTTCTCTAAGGGGAAGGCCAAGAATCTACCACCCCATCAGTCAACCGATTGTGGAATTGAGTAACTCCCAGGTGCCAAACCCTCCATAGGGTAGGGTCTACCTTTTGTCTCTCCCTGAGACCAGAGCTACATTGGAATACATCTGGGAGAATTTAGAGCAGGGTTTTGTTTGACCATCCTCATCCCCAGTGGTAGCTGGCTTCTTTTTTGTAGCCAAGAATGACGGTTCGCTTAGAACCTGTATTGATTACTGTGGGTTAAATGCTATCACCAGAAAGGATCATTACCCTCTGCCATTAATCTCTGAACTTTTTGACTGGCTCCAGGTGGTTAGAATCTTTATCAAATTAGAAATCTGATGAGCCTACAATTTGATCCAGATCAAACCTGGTGATAAATGGAAGATGTCGTTCAATACAAATGATGGACATACTGAGTATTTAGTGATGCACTTTGGGCTGTGCAATTCCCTGGCTGTCTTCCAAAAAATGATGAATGAAATTTTCTGGGATCTACTCTACGTCTGCATAGCATATACCTTGATGACATCCTAATATTCTCACAGGATTTCAGCACCCATCATCGGGATGTATGTATAGTTCTACTATGGCTTCGGGAAAACAATTTATTTGCAAAGCTTGAAAAATGCCTATTCACAAGAGAAAGATTGCCCTTTCTGAGCTACATCGAATCCAGAGAAGGCTTCCACATAGAACCCAAGAAAGTAAAGAGCATCCAGGACTGGTCTCATCCAGTAGGACTTTGAGTCCTGTAGAGGTTTTTGGGCTTAATCAACTATTATCACCAATTCATTCCCAATTACTCTGCTATTGTGGCGCCACTCACCGCCCTCACTGTTAAGGGAGCTAACACAAAGGATTAGCTCCCCAAAGCTATGGCAGTCTTCCAAAAACTGAAGGATGTCTTCTTGAGGAAACCCTGCTTTCACCATCCAGACCCTACACGCCCGTTCATCCTGGAGGAGGATGCCTCCACTTTGCATGTAGGGGCCGTATTATACCAGCATTTGACTAAGGGAGTTCTTTATCCCTGTTTGTTCTTCTCAAAGAAGTTTTCATCCGTAGAGCGTAGCAATGTTATTAGTGACAGAGAACTAGCTATCAAACTAGCTCTAGAGGAGTGATGCCATTTGCTTGAAGGTGCTCAACACCGTATTACTATATATACAGATCTTGTAGGCCAAGTGTATTCCTGTAGAGTAGCGTTTCCCAACCCTTTCCTGGAGGCACACCTATTCTGTTGGATTTTCAGGATTGCTGCAATGAATATGTATGATATAGATTTGCATACCCTGGGTCTTTAATGTTTCCAGGAGAGGGTTAGGAAACACTGTTGCAGAGGGTGTCAAGGAGCAGTTGGGAAAAATAGATCTCCAAATAGGACCTTCTTGCCTGTAACCTCAATACCTCTAACAATGAAGGTTCAACAAAGAAACATCATATTTGAAAACTAGATTTCTTATTTAATGTGAACGGAAATCTCATAAATTATTCAATTTGGAAAGGCTGTGAAAGCTTTAGACAGTCAAATGTATTTAGACTGTTATGCTCAATTTTTTAATCATTGATTTCCATTCACAATTTGGATGTATAAATTACGTGGGGCACTTAACTTCAGCTTTTTCTTGCCTTCTTGATATCGAACCGGCACAATGTTGACAAGAGCCGCCACTCTCCTCTGGAGCTTTGTCGGAGAGTTACCGCTCTTTTATCCGGGAGCTACCACTCTGGTTTCCCGCTCTCACCGTTATTTTGTCTGGGAGCCACCGCTCTAGTTTCGTTTGATTCGAAACAGGCTTAATGCTGTGAGAGCCGCCGCTCTGCCCGAGAGTCGCCGCTCTACTTTGCTGGCGGTAGCTCCTGGATAAAAGAGCGGTAAAGAGCGGTGACTCTCTGACAAAGCTCCAAAGGAGAGCGGCGGCTCTTGTCAACATTGTGCCGGTTCGATATCAAGATGGCAAGAAAAAGCTGAAGTCAAGTGCCCCACATAATTTATACATCCAAATTGTGAATGGAAATCAATGATTAAAAAATTGAGCATAACAGTCTAAATACATTTGACTGTCTAAAGCTTTCATAGCCTTTCCAAAGTGAATAATTTATGAGATTTCGGTTCACATTAAATAAGAAATCTAGTTTCCACATATGATGTTTCTTTGTTTAACTGTAATTGAATTACATCATATTTTCAGTTATTATAGTAGCAGTCTAACTATGAAGGAGCAGTTGCATATTTGCCAGAGTGTTTAGTGGCTGGTTCAGAACCATGCCAGGTGTGCTTCGCCTAATGAAGAATACAGGAAGGAAAAGGCATACACAGGTCCAACCAAAGGTTTTGGAGAAAGTAGGTGCAGTCAGCAAAATATGCCATAAAAATCCCCAAAGCAGCAAAATAATAATCCAGAATAAGTAGATCCAAATCCTCCCAATTACAGCAGATGAAAATAGAAGATGTATGTAATCCATAATCTGTTTCAGTATTATTAAAGGACCTTGCCATATTAGGACCAAATCATTGCATAGAGGATTAAGTACATCTTAGCTATTTTTATGTATTGTAATTGGGAGACTTTGACCCTTCTTTCCTTGTTCTGTTGTTGACCTCAGAGAACTAAGAAGAGATCCACCTTTGCTTGAGGAAGATGACGCTTTTCAAAGCAATGTCATGATTAAAAAGTGTTTTGCCTGCATTAATTTGCCATCTGAGCACTGCCCTCCCTCGATGTGGCTAAAAGTCCATACATGCACTTTTAGCCACATTGAGAGGTGGTGTTCCTGGGGTGTGTT
Source organism: Rhinatrema bivittatum (assembly GCF_901001135.1). Lineage (NCBI taxonomy): Eukaryota > Metazoa > Chordata > Amphibia > Gymnophiona > Rhinatrematidae > Rhinatrema > Rhinatrema bivittatum. The sequence goes on along the minus strand of NC_042616.1, from coordinate 49,435,424 downwards.
TATGTAGCATGGGAGGAAAAGCATGCACATAGATAGCATTTTCAAATATTTGCACATAATTTTCCAGACAAAACCAGGGTGGAGGTGGCTGTACAGCAAGTTTCAGAGTGAAAGTGCACGCGCACTATTGCTTTGAAAATTGTCGTGAAGCCTGCTGGTAAAACGTATGCACGGTCAGTGTACCGATGTGGACAATTTGAAAAATTGCTCCCTAAGAGACTGAATGCATGGCTAAAAAGCCTCGGCTCACCTCAGATCCCACAGTTCTTACAAGGTAGGTACCTGTGGTCCAGGGGTAGGCAGCTTTGCTCCTGGAGTGCCACAAACAGGTCTGGTTTTTCAGGACATCTACAATGATTATGCAAGAGATATATTTGCATAGAATGGAAGCAGCGAATCAAATATACCTCAGGCATATTCACTGTGGATATCCTGAAAAACAGAGATGTTTGTGGCATTCCCAGACCAGAGTTAACTACCCCTGCTGTAGTCAATTGTTTCCAAGATTTCAAGGACTTCTGTTTCATTTACTGCACCAAAACAATTAAAGCCAGATTTAAAGTCTGGGCAAAATTCCCAGCAGAGCCCCAGTGGCAGGAGGAGTGAGCAGCCGCAGCGCCATGCCCAGCTTTACTGTCATCTTTTTTTTTCACCTTTAGCAGGCCGGGAGCAGCAGGCGCTTATGATAGTGTCAACCTCCGGTGCTCAGGGCCCTGCACAGTAGAAACTGACGTTATAGTGCCGCTGGGTATCCTGCTGCTGGCCTGGGGAAGGGGGAAAAGGAGAGGCAGCATAGTCACGTGAGGGCCAACAAAGGATTCTATATAAGATTGGCACAACAGTTTTCAGACTATTCTCTTCATCAGCCTCCCCCTGCTGCAATGCATTGTTGCATGTTTATTGTCTTTCTCGTCAATTAAGGTCCTCTCAGAGAGGACTTTAGACCTTTTGTCTTTGCAGCATGCTCGTCTCAGCACGACAAGGGAACTGCGCCTTCTCAGTTCTGGCTCCTGCCTTCTAGAACTCTCTCCCTGAAGCACTGCACTTAGCTGACAGCATGAGAACTTTAAAGACTCTGCTTAAAACCTTTCTGTTCAAACAGGCCTACCTTGTGTCTGATAGCCTCTGGTTTTTAAGAGCAAGAGCGACACTCGAGTTATGATGCTTGATTTATATGTTTTTGTTGCTCTGTGAGTTTTTTATGCTTTTCATGACTGTTCACTTGTATATCGCTTAGTTTATACGTTAAGTGATCCGTACATTTTAATAAAGATAAAAGCGGCACAGGCCGGCCACTGGAGAGCTTCTACTGTGTGAAAAACAGTAAAGAAAAAAAAATCAGCACAGAGCCAGGAGCCAGCGTGCATTTGCTTAAAGGGTTTGCAAGGCCCTGCCCCCTACCTGGACCAGATTTTCGAATATGGCACCCATAGATAGAGGGCTGGGCATGATTGCGTTTGCCCTCATGAAAGCAAAGTGCTGTGAGAGGAGTCTCAGTTTGTGGGTGCCTTCAAAATTTTGGCGCCTAAGGCACGTGCCTGTATTACCTATCCGTAAATCCAGGCCTGCCCCATCCTACTGCATGGGCTTCATGTAATCCATACTGGGGAGGAAGCACTGCAGGAGCTTTAGGCTGCGCATAACAACAACCTGGTCCGTGCCAATTTATTTATTTTGCTATTGCTGCTGCTCCTACCAAAAAGGTAAAAAGAGGATTGTGAGAAATTGCAAGAGGACATTGCAAAACTGGGAGACTAGGCATGCAAATGGCAAATGAAATTTAATGTAAACAAGTGTAAAGTTAACGATCTTAGGGAAGAGAAACCCAAATTATAGCTACAAATTGCAAGGTTCCACATTAGGAGTCACCATTTAGGAAAAGGATCTAGGCATCATCGTTAATAATACGTTGAAATCTTCTGCTCAGTGTGTAGCAGCAGATAAGAAAGCAAATAGTATGCTAGGGATTATTAGGAAAGGAATGGAGAATAAAACAGAGAGTATCATAATGCCTCTGTATTGCTTCATGGTGCGACCTCATCTCGAGTATTGTGTTCAGTTCTGGTCACCACATCTCAAGAAAAGATCTAGCAGAATTAGAAAAGGTACAGAGAAAGGTGACCAAGATGATAAAGGGGATGGAACAATTCCAGTATAAGGAAAGGCTAAACAGGTTAGGAGAAGGATTGAGGGGAGATATGATAGAGGTCTATAAAATAATGAGTGGAATGGAACGAATAAACATTAATCGGTTGTTTACTCTTTCAAAAAAGTACAAAGACCAAGGGACACACAATGAAGCTACTGGGTAATACAATTAAAACTAATAAGAGAAAATATTTATTTACTTAACACATAATTAAGCTCTGGCATTCATTGCCAGAGGATGTGGTGAAAGCTGTTAGGATGTGGTGAAAGAAAGGTTTGGACAAGTTCCTGGAGGAAAAGTCATTTAACAATTATTAAGGGAGAGTTGCAGAAATCCACTGCTTATTCTTGGGTTAAGCAGCTTGGAATTTATCTACCCCTTGGGATACTGGCAAGTTCTTGTGACCTGGCTTGGCCACTGTTGGAAACAGGATATTGGGCTTGATGGCCTTGGTCTGACCAGTATGGCAAGCCTTATGTTCTTAAGTTCTTATGAGGGCTGGAGATAGAAGAGAAGGGATCACTGAGTGGGGAGGAGAGAGAAGCAGATAAATGGGCATGGGAAGGGAAAGTAATTGAGAAAGAAGGGCCTTGGGGGTAATAAGAGGAAGAGGAGTAAGGTACAGGCTATAAGGGTGAGAAAGGCCATGGTGGGGTGGAGATGGGGGGGGGGGGGGAAGGAATAGGAGGAAGAATGGTCATAGTGGGGTGGGATAGGAAAGAAAAGAAGGAAGAGGGGCCATACTGTGGTGGATGGGAGGAATAGGAGGGAAAGGGTTCATGATGGGGTGGGGGGAAGGAATATAATGGAGAGGGGCAATGATGGGAAATTGAATGCATAGGGGCCATGTTGAGGTTTCGGTAGGGTGGAATAGAATGGAAAGGAGCCATGATGGGTTGGAGTCTACGATGGGTGAGGTGGGATGGGGAGAGGGAATAGAATGGAAAGGGGCCATGATGAGTTGGCGTCTACGATGGGTGAGGTGGAATGGGGAGAGGGAATAGAATGGAAAGGGGCCATGATGGGTTGGCGTCTACGATGGGTGAGGTGGGATGGGGAGAGGGAATAGAATGGAAAGGGGCCATGATGGGTTGGCGTCTACGATGGGTGAGGTGGGCTGGGGAGAGGGAATAGAATGGAAAGGGGCCATGATGGGTTGGAGTCTACGATGGGTGAGGTGGGATGGGGAGAGGGAATAGAATGGAAAGGGGCCATGATGGGTTGGAGTCTACGATGGGTGAGGTGGGATGGGGAGAGGGAATGGAATGGGGTCTGTTTGTGTGTGGTATAGGCTTGTGTAGGGAAGGGACAGAAGGAAGAGGGGCCATGTTGGGGGTGGAGTAGAGGAAAGAATAGGAGGGAGAGAGGTAATGGAGGGCTGGTGAAGGAATAGGAAAAAGGAAGTCCTGGTGGAGCGGGAAGGAACAGAATGGAGGGGGGCCATAGTGGAAGGGGGGGAGAAAGAATAGAATGGAGAAGGACCTGGGGTGGGGGACATAGAATGGAGAGGGGCCATGTTGGGGTGGGGGGGGGGGAGGGAATAGAATGGAGAGGAGCCATGATGGAATGGTGTATGTGTTTGTGTGTTGTGTTTGTGGTGGCAGGAGGGAAGGAACAAAAGGAAGATGAGCCATGATGGAGGTGGAGTAGGGGAAAGAATAGGAGGGAGAGGGGCAATGGCGGGGTAGTGAAGGAATAGGAAGAAGGGAGTCACGGTAGAGTAGAAAGGAATAGAAGGTAGAGGAGCCATAGTGGGGGGAGGGGGAAGAAATAGGAGGGAAACAAGTAATGACGGGAAGGGTTGGGAGAAGGAATAGAATGGAGAGGGGCCATGGTGGGCTGGGAAAAGGAACATATCTGGGTCTAATTTACTAAGGGGGTCATTTATCAAAGTGCTGCATGGCATTTTCGCATGCGAAAAGCACCTTTAATGCATGCGAAAACACCATAACACATGGTGCGATGCAAATTAGGAAAAGGGGGAGGAGTTCTGGCCAAGTGGGCTGGCTTTGCAATTTGCAAAGCCTTATCGCACAGCTTTAACTACACCTTTTTCATTAAGCTGTGTGATATGGCTTTATTGTACTTTGCAATGCTTTCACAAATAGCATTTTAAAGAGAGAGACTATCTATAAGGCCCTCATACTAGGTAAGTATTTATACCTCTATAGGAGGCCCTCCTAGCTACTCAAAGTGAGGTTTAGATATTAGTGTAGGGGTTAGGGGCCATTTTGACAATCATAGTGCGATGCACGAACAGAACAGTGCACTCTTGTGAAGATTTGATGACCTTCGGAGTGAGGAAACTCATCCAAAGATGAGATTTGTGCAATGTCCTCTCAACCTAGCTTGATGTTACCCAGGTAGAGTCCATCAAGCTAGGTTGAGAGAACATTGCACAAATCTCATCTTTGGGTGAGTTTCCTCACTCCGAAGGTCATCAAATCTACACAAGAGTGCACTGTTCTATTTGCACGTCTCATATGAATGTCAAAGTGGCCCGTAACCCCTACACTAATACCTAAACCTCACCTCGAGTAGCTAGGTAGGCCTCCTATAGAGGTATTAATACCTACCTAGTATGAGGGCCAGGATAGTCTCTCTCTCTCACACCTTGTAGGTAAGAATTGCAACAATTGTGGTACTTACTGCAAAGTGCTAATACCTCTGCTAAGCACTAAGATAGTGCACTTTGTGATAAACTGCCTATTACCATAAAACACACCCCTTTTCCTATCACATGTGATATTTAGTGCATTTTGATAAATCCAGGCCTAGGTTTTTGTTTCCCATAGACACAGAATGGGAGCAAAGCCTCATTATATCAGGCCCATAGGGTGGAAGAGGCATAAGAAGGAAGATTCACCGGACAGGGGGAAAAGCATGAGGTGAGCATATTAAAGTGAGACAAGAAGGGTCAAAGTACCTTTTAGAATCTGAGACATCCTATTTCCATTTCACATCACCTATTTCTGTTGTCCTTTGTGACATCATACTTGATGTCGTTTGTGAGGCCACCTGCAACAATGGTGCGATGGTTGCTGTGGAAGTCATGGTAGCTCAGAATATCCTGGCTTGCACACCTTTGTATGCATTGTAAACACAGCTTTTATGAGTGAATCTATCATTAATGTTCCCAAGACTTTCACGCTGCCTTAGAGCCCTTAACACTTTAACACCCGCATATATTATATGTATCTTGTAGCCTCAGACCCTGCTCGTTATCCACCAGCACTGATAAAGGGGTGGGGGGAGAAAGACAGACGGGGTCTAAAGTTTATTCCAGTTATAATCAGTTTCGCACAGTCACACCGCTTTCTCCATTCCCTAACTCCTCAAGTTCAAATTTTAAACAGAAAGCAAACATCGAGGAGGTCGTGGGGGTGGAGTGGGGTGGGTATGGGGAGGTATGGGGAGGGCCAGTGTTTACCTGGTTTATCAGTTCCATGTTTTCATGCTACGATTTCCTCGTTCTCTCTCGCTCTCTCTCTCATGTTTTGATTTCCAAACTCCCAGAAATACAAACCTGTTTGTCTCCAGCAGCCTGCCTGGGTTCTCTTGGGCTGGGGAAAGCTGTGGCCATCACCACCACCATCACCAAGACAAGCAAAGCAACAAAACTGGCCAGCAGTGAGAGCCTCATCTCCAGGAATCTCCCAGCCGTGGGGGAAGCAGGCGCTCAGACAGCGGGAAAAGTTACACGGAGGGGCTCGAGATCAGCTCTGAATATCACGGACTCTCTCTCTGTCTCTCTCTCTCTCTCGCTTTCTCTCTCTCTTTGGAGGTGAACAACACGGAGATCACTGATATCCTGTCTGACCGTGTAACTGTATTGGTGCTTTTATTCTCCGCCTTCGGGACTATTGAACAGAGGCAACCACAAAACATGTGAACTGAACCTTTCATCGGATTGTATGTTTGCATTTAAAAACATTTCCTGGGACTTGTAGCTTTCCCATGGTTCTAGTGAAGCCTCTGCCAGAGAGGACTGGTGTAATGCGAATGAAGTCTTTCCAAGGCATTAGCAACCATTACCCACAAGGGTTCAACTCCCCCACAGAGGTTTGGGCGTCCACTAGATAAAAAGGAGTGGAAAAAAAAGGTTTTTCACAAATACTGTATAAACTGTTACCAAAGGGGATAACTGGTCATGAATCAGATGTTTTAAAACATGCAGAATCTTATTCAAACCCCCCCCCCCCCCCACTCCCCAATAAAAAGAGATTTGGAGTATGCAGAAGTTGGATTCTGCTTCTGCTCTCCAGGATCAGGTTTCACTCCTCCCCCAAAGATTTGTTCATCCATCTAGGTACAGGTTATACGAATGTACCATCTGTCCACAGCACCCAATAGGAGATTATTCTAATGATCCAAGATTGTTTCCGTATCAGAGAGTGACCCCTAGTGGTGTTTGTGGATAAGTTTTTGTTGTGGAAACACTTTATCTAAATGTAATCCACTTTGAATTGTCATGAAAGGCAGAATATCAACAGAAAATTTGTAAAAAGAATTATTATAGTTACTATTTTCAATTGGATTTTGAAAGAACAGAAGCTTTTTACCTCCTGCTCAAAGCATTGGTGAGAAACCTAAGTGTTGGGTGAAAGACTTGCTGCTGCTCACACCCAGGGGGCTAGTCAGTTGTTTCTCTCTTTTGTAATTTTGTTTTGGGAAGAAAATTTTTGTTCATCCTTCCTTTCCAGGAGAAAGGAGAGAGATTGCCCAAGACCTAGAGAAAAGTCCCTGGTCTTCCAGGGTTCTGGTTCCTTGGACCTGGAAATATTTTGGTAAGAAATGAGTTTTGCTTTTAGTGGCTGGAAGTTGCCTTGTGCTTTTGTGAAAATTTTCATCTCATCACTGTGTCTCAGACTTCTTCAGCCTCAAGCTTCTGAATGCCTACAGTGGCCAATGTCAATGACAGCAAAGACCTTTGTCCTCTGGGAACCCATTGCTTAGAAATGGATGCAGCAGGGATTAGAACCCGCTCTGTTTTCCCAATGGTCATGGAGGGATTTTGCAGATAAGTTTTTGCATAATCCTGCACCTCCCCAGCTTTTGAACCACCCCCTTTTTGGGATGGGTCTTAGGGCTATAAATTTCCACTGAGCACGTGCAATAGTCAGCGGGTTAGGAGACATTGGAGAGGGTTGGTGGCACAAGAGGAAAGAGGGTTGGGAGATCACCCCTGGATCTCAAAGTGTAGTGGAGGTTTTTGATAGGAGAAGATTTGGGCTGGTCTTCAAGGCCTATTCCAGTGAAGATGGTTTTAAGATTAAGCGTTTTGAGAGATGATTCTTGGATCAGCTCCTCACCTAAACTTTAATAAAATGTGTGAATCGCCTGGTGTACAGGGCTCTTAGCGATTTACAATAGTATGGTATATAATCATGTTCTGAAATGCATGTAATTAAGAATAACAGAAAAGAGACAGGAACAAACCTAGAGGAAGGAGCTCCTGGAGGACAGGACTGGATCCCTGTTTGCATCTTGCACCCAGTAAACAGCAAGGTGAAAGACAGACTGACGTTTTCTGTGATATGTTGTAGTTTTCTGGAGTTTTGAGCTTTTTTGAGAGTGATTTGAAGAGTCAACCGATTTGGAGTCTGGGAAATGTTTTTCCCGCAGCCCTGGCGCATGTTAGAGTTGGAAGAGAATTTACCTACCATTGTTGGAGAAGGCATTTTGGATCAGGACACAGCTAAGAGCTGGCGGGTCATCAAAAGAGGCACTCAGGGCAGAGAAGCCAATTTTTTCTTTATTTGTATTTTCCTTATGCTCGTTGTTATTTTTGGAATCATTGCATGCATCCTGTTTTTCAAGCTTAAGTAAACCCTTTTATTGTTTTAATGAAAAAACAGACTAACATGAACATTTTCCCTTTGCCCATCCCTAAAATTTGCATTATACTGTAAAATTAAAGCATTCAGAATTTCTATTTTAATTTTTGCAGATCTTCATTAATAAGTAGGAATGTCATTCCCTGAAGCTAGTAAACACTATTCTGAACTGGAAATAGTAAACACTTCCTCCTAAACCTTTTATTAGAGATCTTAAAATAATCACTATACTGACCCTTATTCCCAGCTTTGTCAATAATCCCTTGAATGGCGTACATCTAAAAGCATGAAGGCTGTGCCATTCCAAGGGTCAAAGAAGAATTTGCTGCAATATTATAGCAGCCTTTCCCTGTCACCACTGGCACTACAAACTTTTCCAGTTCTAAATCCCACTGTTGGGTTAATTTGAGCCAGCACATTTAAAATAAAACACAAAGAATTATTATTTTTTTTTTACCAAATACTATTAAATTCCACTCAGGCACACTTGAAGTAGTTCAATCCTTTGGTGCACCCCTTCAGCATGAGTTTGCCAGTGGTAAATTCCACCTCTGGGCCCTGCCCCTTAAATGGGAGTGTTGTTGCTCGGGAGCGGTGTTAGGAATCAGCCACATTGCTGAAGCAGCAAATACAACTGTAAACAAAGAGGGGTGCACCCTATGATCAAGAAAGCTCAGTCCTGGCCGCTTCCTACAGAACTGCCTTGTGCAGCCCAGCTCACCAGTGTTGGGTAAAGCGCAGCGTGCAGCTCTCTTTCTGCACGTGCTCCGTAGGGACGGCGTTACGAACGGAGTGAGGTCACCGCTCAGTGGGCGGAATCTGGAATCGTCATCACTGTGGCAGGAGCAAATAAAACAGTAAACTATAAACCAAGCCTGGGTGGGGAGTCGGGTGAGAATGTACTGTGGTGATAGAGCAGGTTGGGGATGATTTATCAAACATTTAATTCAGTTTTGCTCCGGTGCAAATATCTGGTCAAGTTTTGTCCTGGCATTCTTTTTTTCCCCCACTGAAAATACCGAGAAATTTTCACTGATTAACCCAGAGCCATGCTATGATTAATCTGTCCCCAGTGTGTTTTGCATTTTATCTATCGGTCATGTAAGGCACTGGAGAATGGGTCAAATTTTTTTTGGCTCTGTTTCTCCTTGACTTTACCGTAGCCACAGAATGGCAGAAACCCTTTTGAAATTAGATGCACTGTACCGGACACCATTTCTTGTTCACTGCCTGCCATGGTATCGATCCAGTAGGACATCACACAAACTGCTTTATTTTTCCTGGCATTTATATTGGTAAAGTTAATTTTTCACTAATGCTAACAAAATTCGGACTTTGCTTTAGTTTTAACCATTAGAAGATGTTAAGGAAAATGAAGGAATTGCTCCTAGCCCTCTGGCTTTGCACGATAGCGCTTCCAGGCAGTGATAACTGGATCCAAGTTAATGAATTGATTCCCCATGAACTGAAAGCACTGGAGACTGCAGTGGAGGATTTCAACAAGAACGTGAATCTTCATGCCTTCAAAATCTTGCACATCAGACTTAGGAATGCAACCGTGCGTATACTAAAAATATCTGATAACTATCAGGCTGATATTCAAATGAGCTAGGCACCTAAACCTAAGGAATTAGGAGCCTAGATCTTCCTAAATGAAAATATCTCCTCCCGCCTCGCTGAGCGCCTAAATTTAGCCACTTAAAAAGTGGGCAGGACCAGGGGTGGTGTAAGGTTGTGGCAGTAAGTTAAGGGCGCCGCACTGATTTCCAGCACTAGGTGCATGACGTCGATGTCTAAATGTAGGCAACTGAATAGCCAGCCCAATTTAGATGCCTCAATTATGTGCTGAAAATAGGTGCCAGAATTTAGGCGCTCAGCTTTTTTGCGTATCAGCGGCCATGTTTCTAGCTAAATGTTACAGAAGTTCTAGCTATGCTTACTTGCAAATGGAATATTGCAACCGAGAAAGACAGCGAGGCCTATCTGATCTGCCCCTTTCCCTTCCTGTCACTAGATCTCTAGCTTTCCTTTCACATTTCTCCAACTAAGGATCCTCAGTGCTTACCTTAGGCTTTACTGAACTCAGTTACTGTTTTTTGCTTCCACCACTTCCGTTAGGCAGCTGTTGCCTGCATCCACTGCTCTTTCTATGTTAACCTGAGTCTATTCCACTTCAGCCTCTTATCATGACTCTGTTTTGAAACTTCTTTTCCACTAAAATATTATTTGTCTTTTAAGCATTTGTAACACCCCCCCCCCCCCCCCTTTCAGCAGAGGCTCAACTTCAGTGGCTGCAGGGCGTGAGATAAACCTTTCTGCAGCCCCGGAACAGCAGGATTCAGTCCTGCGGGGTACAGCAATTCTGTACCGCCCAAGGGGATCCACGCCCCCAAAAAGAGAAGTACAGTCCACACAGCATGTGTTGTCCCAAAAGCAAAGTCAGAATTTATTCCTAGAATCCAAAATCACAGTCCAGATAGAGCAGAATAAAGATGGGAAGAAAAGAACATCTTCAGTAGTCCAAGTCCAGAATTTAACTTGAAAACACGGCTTTTCACTTCTAATCACCAAGAAGCTTGCAAAGGTTACTCACGATTCTCTTCACTTTAAAGCTGACCATTTTTCAGGGGGTTTTCCCAATCCAACCCCATCCAAGGCCCCTTACTCCTATGGGACCCCAAAATGCAACACTGGAAACTCCTCTCCTCCAAGAAAATCTCTATCCCTGGCTGTTGGGCTTCCCAAGGTAGACAAAATTATCTCTGTTGATTGAGGGAATTATCTATCCCTTTGTAAACCTGCCTAGGCTTCCTCAACAACTCCAACTCTCAGATCGTCTCAATACCATTTCTGCACGCAACTGAAAGCTGCAAGCCCCAGAACTGCACACCTCTGACTCGTGAGGGTCTCAGCTCACCACTTCTTTCACTGCTCCAACTCTTTAACTCTTCCTCTGGGCTTGTGGAAGCGCCTTAAATAACTTTCTTCCAAACCCTTCTCCGTTAAGGGAAGGAACTCCCTTTCATTCAGGGCCCAAGCCCACCTCCCAGAACTTCACACTAGCTGGAAAGTTCCCTCTCGTAACCACAGCCCCATATCTATTGGCCTGTAGAGGACCGCGTATTATTATTATTTTTTTTAACCAATGAAGTATTCAACTGCGTATATATCTCCCCTTTCCTTTTTCTAGTGGCGTATGGTGACATTCACAGTCGGAGATTCAGTAAATGCACTCCGTGCTATAACAGCCTTCTCTTCCCTCACCCTACCACTCCCAGCCATAATCACCTTCCCTCTACTCCCCACATCTCTTGCACAATCACCTTTCCGCCTTCTCTTCCTTCTCTTCCCACATCTCTGGTATAATCACTACCTTGCCTTCCCTCTCCCCTCACCCAGTGTCGTAATCACCATCTACCTTCTCGTCCCCAGGCATAATCACTTTCTTTCCCTATCCCTCGCCCCAACTCTGGGGAAGGAGGTGAAAGAGAGAGAGAGAGAGTGGAAGCTTGTCAGGTAGGGGGGAGCCAGGAGGAATGCTGGTGTGTACTTATGTATGGGGGGAGGGGGAAGAGAGTCGGGGGAGTTAGGCAAGAGTTCGTAGTATTTTGCTGTGAATTTTGAATTTTTGTGACCCCCAAGGGGACATAACACACAAGACATCTAAAACTCTTGAAAGGGGTACAGTAGTCATGATGGTTTTTAGAGCCACCGTCCTAAAGCTTGATACACCCTCCTAAACAGGAGGTGCAGATTGGAAAACAGAACAAGCCGGACTGCTACCGACACAGAAATTAAATGCTGGCAAAATAGCTCACCGTAGTCCCTCATGTGAAACACAGACTGATCCTCACCAAATACGGAAGGAGTGGCCGTAAATTAGAAACAGAAACATGGGGACAAAACCTGAACTGGAAACCCCAGAAAGGCTAGATTCTGCTTGCAGGGCAACAGTGGAGAAATAACAAGAGAAATGCATTTCCTCCTGTGTTGTACTAATCATAAAGATTCAGAGATGCATATTTTCCCAAAATGACAGAGAAAGCAAATGTTGCTTACCTGTAACAGGTGTTCTCACAGGACAGCAGGAAGTTAGCCCTCACATATGGGTGAGATCATCAGGATGGAGCCCAATCACGGAACACTTTTGTCAAAGTTTCCAGAACTTTGACTGGCCCCTGCTGGGCATGCCCAGCATGGCACTAACCCTGCAGCCAGCAGGGGTCCCCCTTCAGTCTTGTTTAAAAGCTACAGGCATTGCCGAAAAATAAAATAAGAAAACGATACGAACCCAACACCGCGGGGTGGCGGGCGGGTTTCGTGAGGACTAACATCCTGCTATCCTGTGAGAACACCTGTTACAGGTAAGCAACATTTGCTTTCTCACAGGACAAGCAGGATCGTAGTCCTCACATATGGGTGAGTACCGAGCTGAGGATGTCCGAACATGCACCAAAAGTACCCAAAGGTGTGCAACAGGCACAACAACTGGGGTGGAATTTGGTAGAGGGCATCCTGAACCCCATGGGCAGGCGGAAAGGTGTTGGTACATCACGTTGTAAACAGGTTACGAAGGACAGACTGGCCGAAGATGGAGTCTTGTCTTCTGGCTTTGTCCAAGCAATAGTGGGCTGCAAAGGTGTGGAGGGAACTCCAGGTGGTAGCCCTGCAAATGTCAGGAAGCGGCACCGATCGCAGGTGTGCTACTGAAGTCGCCATGGCCCTCACAGAGTGTGCTTTAACACGGTCTTGAAATGGAATGCCCGCTTGCTGATAGCAAAAGAATATGCAGTCCGCCAACCAGGAGGAGAGAGTCTGCTTACCCACAGGCTGCCCTAATTTGTTAGGGTGGAAAGAGATGAACAATTGAGTGTTTTTCCTGTGGGCAGCTATACGGTCTAGATAGAATGCTAGAGCCCGTTTACAGTCAAGGGTATGCAGAGCCTGCTCTCCTGGATTGGAATGGGGCCTGGGAAAAAAGGTAGGTAGTATGATGGATTGATTTAGGTGAAAATCCGAAACTACCTTAGGTAAGAATTTAGGGTGAGTGCGGAGTACTGCCCGGTCCTGCAGAAGTTTAGTGTAAGGCGGATAGGTAACTAGGGCCTGCAATTCACTAACTCTGCGAGCTGAAGTGATTGCCAAAAGGAAAATCACTTTCCATGTGAGATATCGAAGTTCACAAGAGTGAAGAGGCTCGAATGGTGGTTTCATGAGCCGACCCAAAACCAGATTAAGGTCCCAAGAAGGGGCCGGAGGACGCAGTGGAGGCTTGAGGTGAAGCAAGCCCTTCAAAAAACATGTTACAAGGGGTTGTACTGATATATGAACATCCTCGACACCTTTATGGAAGGCGGCTACCTCACTGACATGCATTCTGATGGAATAAGTCTTTAGACCTGACTCTGATAAATGCCAAAGATAGTCCAAAAACTTCGTGATTGGACAGGAAAAGGAGTCAAGGGACTAAGAAGAGCACCATGATGTGAACCTTTTCCATTTGTAAGAGTAAGCTTTTCTCGTGGAAGGCTTCCGTGAAGCAATCAAGACACGGGAAACTGGTTCAGAAAGGTTAAGTGACTGAAGGATTAACCTTTCAACATCCAAAGCCGTCAGGGACAAGGCGTGAAGATTGGGATGACGGAGGCACCTGTCATTTTGAGTGATCAGAAGTGGGTCCGTCCCTAAGGGGATACGCCTGCGAATGGAGAGATCCTGCAGTATTGGAAATCACACTTGGCATGGCCAGTGAGGTGCTATCAGGATCATGGCTCCCTTGTCCTGACATAACTTCACGAAAGTCTGAGAGAAGAGGAAGTGGAGGGAATGCATAAAGCAGATCGGATGTCCACGAGAGGGAGAATGCGTCTTTGGGCTGAGAGTGTTTGCTGCGAATGAGAGAGCAGAAGTTCTCTACTTTGCGGTTTTGAGGAGACGCAAAGAGGTCTATCTGAGGAATTCCCCATTGTTGGAAGATGGCGTGCGCTACTGAGGGGTTGAGAGACCACTCGTGCGGTTGAAAAATGTGACTCAGCTTGTCTGCCAACACATTGTCCACTCCCAGCAACCAGGTGGCCCTGAGATACATCGAATGGGAGAGAGCTTCTGCCCATATCTGTGCAGCTTCCTGACACAGAAGGAAGGAGCCCATGCCTCCCTGTTTGTTGATGTACCACATGGCCACCTGGTTGTCTGTCTGGATCAGGATTACTTGATTTGAGAGGTGATCCTGAAAAGCCCTGAGAGCAAATCTTATTGCTCGAAGTTCCAGGAAATTTATTTGGTGGTTGGCTTCCTCTGGAGACCAAGATCCTTGTGTCTGCAGATTAGCCACATGGGCTTCCCAGCCGAGGTTGGAAGCATCGGTGGTGAGTGTTATTTGATGGTCTGGAGCCTGAAAGGGCAAGCCTTGGAGGAGATTGTTCTGATGTCTCCACCAGGCAAGAGACTGACGGAGTGAGGCAGTTACATGGACCATGGTTGACAGGGACTGAACGCTTTGAGTCCATTGTGACTGTAGAGTCCACTGCATGACCCTCATGGCCAATCGTGCCATTGGTTTGACTTGTACTGAGGACGCCATGTGTCCCAGGAGGCTGAGAAAGTGACGTGCAGTCACAGATTGCTGAGACTGCAGCAGGTGCGCAAGAGACACGAGGATGAGAGCTCGCTGTCGAGGCAGAAAAGCTTTTGCCTGCAAGGTGTCCAAGTCTGCCCCAATGAACAATAAGGTTTGAGATGGGATTAAGGAGGATTTGTCGTAGTTGACGAGAAATCCTAATGAAATTAGAGTGTAAGGTTAGATTGAGGGACGCAGAGCAGGTTGCTGAGTGGGAGCCCTGATTACCCTGATTACCCCTAGATAGGGGTAGATGTGAACACCCTGAGTCCTTAGGAAGGGTGCAACCACCACGAGGCATTTCGTGAAGACTTGTGGCGCAGACGCTAGGCTGAATGGAAGCACTCGGCACTGGTAGTGCTTGGGGCCTATGAGAAACCTCAGGTATTTGCGATGAGATGGAGTTATCGCAATATGAGTGTATGCGTCCTGGAGGTCCAGAGAGCAGAGCCAGTCTTTTCTTTGTAGAAGAGGAAGAAGTGAGCCTAAGGTTACCATCTTGAACTTCTCTCGCTAGAGGTACTTGTTGAGGGCCATTAGGTCCAGAATAAGATGAACGCCTCCCAATTTTTTGGGGATTAGAAAGTACCAGGAATAGAACCCTAGGCTGTGCTGAGAGAAGGGCACAGGTTCTATAGCCTTGGACTGGAGAAGGAGGGAGACCTCTTGATCCAGAAGGATGGAGTGATCGGATGTTCTCCACGTCGGCAGAGGTGGGGATTCCGGTGGAACGTAGAGAAAGTTCAGATGATAACCTTGAGCAATTATTGCCAGTACCCACTGGTCTGAGGTGATTGAGTGCCACCTGTTGTTGAAGTGGCACAATTGACCTCCCACTGGTATGTGAGGCAATGGAAGCTGGCTGCTGCTCTCCAATAGAAGTCAAAAACCTGAAGCAGGACCTGGTTGAGGAGCTGCTTGCGGTTTTTGTTTCTGTGTCTGATGAGACTGGGCCTTTTGGAAAGATCTCGTGGAACAGGATCTAGCTGGTGGCGGATAGGACTTCTTTGGGTGGAAGAATAACTTCTTCGTGTCCTTGCGGAAGGGCTGTTTGGAAGAGTAGTCAGAAGGCATCAGAGAGAGCTGTCTTAGGGTCTCATGATGGTCCTTAAGGTCCGCCACCATTCGCTGAATCTGTTCGCCAATCAGATTGTCTCCCACACAGGGCAGGTCGGATAATCCGTCTTGTACTTCAGGGCGAAGGTCGGAAGACTTGAGCCAGGCCCATCTCCTTGCCGAAATAGCTGCTGCAGACACCCTAGTAGCAGTGTCAAAGATATCATAGGATGATCTGATTTCATGCTTGCCTGCCTCAAACCCCTTGTTTACTAGGGTTTGAAGCTGATCTTGGAATTGTTGAGGCAGGGTATCTGTCAAATCTTGTATCTGCTTAAAAATGACTCTGTTATATTGGGTCATATAGAGCTGATAGGCGGCAATCCGGGAGATGAGCATTGAGCCTTGGAATACTCGGCGGCCAATGGCATCTAGAAACTTCTGTTCCTTGCCAGGGGGAAAAGAAGTGTGAGGCTTTGATCTCTTTGCTCTTTTCTGTGCAGATTCAACAACTACAGATTGGTGATCCAATTGAGTTTTCTGAAAGCCTGGAGCTGCCTGCACCAAATAGGTAGTGTCAGCTTTTCTGTGCCCTGGAGCAATGGAGCCAGGATGTTCCCAGTTCTTCTTGAGGAGATCAGAAGAACCTGGTGGATAGGGATGGAGGTTATTTCCTTGGGAGCATCCAAGAATTGGAACAACTCCATCATCTGATGTCTGTCATCGTGTTCAGTCTGTAATTGGAAGGGAACCATTTCAGACATTTCCTTCACACAATTTATAAAGGAGAGGTCCTCTGGAGGAGAACGCTTCCTACTTTCAGTGGGTGAAGGTGGTAAAGGTAAATCATCGGTGTCCGGTGAGGAATCATCGTCCAGGTATCGTAGGGATCAACACCTGTCCCTCTAGGACCTAGAGGGGTATGGGGTGGTGGGATACCTGAAGGTCCTGGTCTAGGCTCCGAAGGAATCGGAGGAATTCACCGATGAAGGCATCGAAGGCTCCAGCACAGGCATCGAGGGCATCGATGGATGGCTCGGTGGCACTGACAGCCGTATCGGCACCGATGGTTGGATCGGGAGTGAGGGACGTATCGGCATCGATGACTGAGGTAGAACTCCCGATGGAGGGATGCAAACGGTGTTTCTCCTCCCGATGACAATGTGAGCGGGGAGGCCACTGGAGCCATCGGAGACCCGGGGTCCATCGGTGGAAAACCGGCAATGAGCGCTTCCATCCTGGAGAGCAGCAGTGCCAACACTGTTGGAATTGGGTCGGTGGACGGTTCCGCAATCGGTACCGGTGTCGGTGCCGGAGAAACCTGGAGTCGTTTCATTGCCTTGTCGATGGCCTCCTGAACCAACTGGTCCAGTTCTTCTCGGAGACCTGGAGCAAGCAGCCCCAGCTCTGGAACAGAAGAAGGAGGCAGAGGCATAGCTGGAGGGACCACCATTACAGGCGGAGTTGCGGCTCCCAAACCCCTGTCGGGTGAGGGTTGCCTCGGTGACCCGGTCGCCGAAAAGGTCGGTGCCTTTTCTGGACGGGGCTTCTTCGATGGCGGCTCGGACAATGGCGATGTCGATGATTTCGCTCCCTCGATGGTCTGAGACTTACGGTGTCGATGGCGATGTTTGTCTCTACGATCCCCTCGATCCTGAGGGGTAGTAGAGGGTGTCAAAGGCCGAGATGTCGTCGATGCCGGGCGGTCACCGGCCAGTGGTCGATGGTGGTGCGAAGTTGACGGTGCTGGTTCTGACGACGTCGATGCAATGGACGGAGTCGGGGTTTGAGCACGGAAGAGAAGTTCCATCTTCTCCATTCTGGCCTTGCAACCTTTTGGTGTTATTAGGGCACATTTGGTGCAGGTCAAGACATCTTGCTCGCATCCTAGACACATAACACAGACTTTATGGGGGTCTGTGATGGACATGGTGTGATTACAGCGCGGCCACCGAAGGAACCCCAAAGCCATGGCCATGGAAAAAATCGAGCCGCGGTACGGTCTACGGCCAGTAGGCCGCGAGGGCCAAACTCGACGGTAATCAACGGAAAATGGGTAAAAACTTCCCGGAGTACCGCAATCTGAAAAAAGTTAAGAGAGGGACCCCTGTGGGACAAATTAATTTTTAATAATTCCATGAGGAAAATTCCTGTCAGGAATCTGTGCAGAGCTCCTTTACCGCGAGGCTACTGCTGCGAGGAAAAAAGAAGACTGAAGGGGGACCCCTGCTGGCTGCAGGGTTAGTGCCATGCTGGGCATGCCCAGTAGGGGCCAGTCAAAGGTCTGGAAACTTTGACAAAAGTTTTTCGTGATTGGGCTCCATCCTGTGATGTCACCCATATGTGAGGACTACCATCCTGCTTGTCCTGTGAGAATATAAAATTCTTTCCGTGTCTCATGCTCTGCTAGAGAAGCAGAAGTGTAACTTCTGGGTGGGACGGATCCTGTAAACTGCACCCAGGGGCACATAGAAAAGAGAGGCGGACCCTTTTTGCACCACACACCTCTCAGTTTCTCCACGGAGAGCAATTTCACTCTGAGTTTCAGGGCTTACTGGGGGTGATGGGTGGGGGGAACAATAGTGCCCATGCCCTTTTGTGCTATTTCCCGTACAAGCCCCTTTCCGTCCTTGTAAACAGCACCAATAATAATCACAGGATTTTATTTCCAAAAAAGCACACTGAGAAGCAATATGGTTGCCAACGTCTTTTACAGATAGTTGATTAGATGACTGAAGAATTCAACTTCGGTTCAGCATTAAATAAAGTCAAATAAATGATAAGAGAGCAGACGAATAATAAACTTGTGATCTCACTCTTCTAGCAAAGTCCCTTAATTCTGTGGACGCCTACTTCTTAACACTTGATCTCTTTCTCTTCCCAGTTACTCCAGCTACTCAGATTATTCAGACTGAAGATAGTTCAACCCGCCTTTCAATTCCCATTTTTTTTTTTGTCACTGAGTGGTGAGAATAAAGTTCCAAATACCTTATCAGAATAAATCCCAGTTCCCATACTTTTCCCCGAAGTCTTCTTGTTAACTTTTTCTCTCCTCATGAAGTACCAGATGGGCACTGTGTCCTCTCACGTGTAACACGCCTGAGTCAGCAGCAAACACTGTTCTTATTACCATCAGCTCTTTCCCTCTGCCAGGGCCAGGACTCCACTTCTTAGATGAAAAAACTTCTGCTCCTCAGGTTCTTCTTATGTAAACGACGCCTCTTCCCGATATAATGGAAACCGAATCCCCGGTACCAAGGTCATTCAAATTCAGGTGGAACAAACAATAAGTTTTGTCTGCAAATGAGGGAAAATGAACAAAAGACAGGAAGGTTGGAAAAAAAAACCAAACCCTTCCTTTTCTCCAAATAAGGAGATGGTTACCGGCAGAAAAACCAACTGAAGCTTGAAACTTTGCTGCATCAGGTCACGGACAGGTCCAAACTCTAGAGGAGTTACAGCGCACCGTCTGAATCCCCTCCACTCTTGATTTAACCATACGCAGAGATGATGCCCCAGTGCCCTGTGCACCGGTCACACAAGAGTCTCACAAATGGAAGTCTCCAAAACAATGGATTAAAAGAGTAAATCAGCTACACATAGGTCAGGTTGAACAGCTGACTACCAAAAAAAGGAAAATATACAATTCTTAAAGGATAAATTAGAAAAAATAAAAAAAACAGGAGACTGAGTGCTTCTGACTTCAGGAAATCCAAACTGAAATCCATGAGGATTGATGGTGTTTGAGGATGATGAACACCTAGAACACACCATCTGTGGCTGTCATATGGGGCAATAAAACTCAAACCTCTTTTCACTAACACTCTCTTTGAACGTCTCCATGCTTGTGAGTACATTCCTTCTGGTAAGGATACCAGTGGTTCCTTACAGAAGAAGCAGCAGCTATAGCTCATTCATCGAGCCCCAGCAGTCTTTCATGGCGAGGGGGTGTTTGTAGTGGGTATTTAGAGTCTTAAACCCCTCTCCTCCTGAATCCCCAGAAGTCTCATTCTCAAGTGCCTCTATACCCCCTAAGTCTCCAGTAGCCTCACTCTCTAAACCCCCCTCTCCCTCCCAAGTCCCCAGCAGCCTCACTCTCAACCTCTCCCACCTGAGCCCCCAGCAGTCCTACTCTTTCAACCAGGTTTGGCTTTTGGGGGTGTATGACCACTTCTCCCTCCCATTGCAGCTGAAGACGAGCCACTCTCTGCTGCCAAAACATCCCTTGGGGATGAAGAGCTGCTGTGGGGGTGTGTGTGTGTGTGGTGCTGCATCTGTGACCGGGTTCTAGAAGAATATGTGTCAGTGATGAACTGATCACTCTGACATTCTCCCCACTCCCCTGTGGAGCAGAGATCTTGGAACCAGTGCCCTCATGGCCCGATGCAGCATCTTGCAGCCCTGCCCATGGCAGTATTGCGGCTGTCGTTAGCCCTCACAGTTCCCTCTGGTACCGACACATGACTCTTGATGGCCATCACTGTGTGCCAGCTTGACTTAATGCCTCAGTGCCTATCTCTCAAAGCTTGCACTAGCACAACTCTCACCGCAGTTGTGGTGCACTTATCTGATCTGATGCTCGCTGCATAGGGAGCTCTGCTGCTCCACTCATGGCTGTGTTTCTCAGGGCATATTGCCAATACCAATCTGCTGCTGTGGCCTTTGCTGATGATGCCTCTCTGCTGCAGCCTGTGTATCTTCATTTAAGCCATATCTGCTGCCAATGCAGTACTTAGAGACCTCTCCATGCTGCCACCCGATATGCCTCTGTCCATCAATGTTTTCCAAATTGCACACAAAACTTCTCCATTACATGTATACATTTCCGTGGACAGGAAAGTTATTTGCCTTAGTTACTGCGTGCTCATGCCCAATGGAAAAATGGCATGGAATCAACACAGTTGACACATAAGGCATTCCACAGTATTCCTACTGTAAAGAACGTCTACAAAGAAAAGGAAACATAACGTGAAAGAGCAAAATAATGTGGGGGAGGAGGAGAAAGGCAGGAAAGGAATGTGAGAATGAAATAGGTTGACATATAAAAAGGGAGGGAAAGAGATAGGGAAAAGATAGGACAGAGAAAGAAAGGACGGAGGAAAGGGAGAAGGAGGTGAAGCATGTGAGTGAGGCTGAAAGAAGCTGAGTTAAAGGTAAATCAAAGAGAAGGCTATTTCAGCATAGCTAAGATGGTGTGGTGGTTTCATATTCATCAGGATATCATTGTTTATTGCATTTAGCATCCAATGCAAAGCATTATGGGATATATACACCTGTCTTTTCCCCGTTTCACAAAAATACGGCAGAAGCACATACAGGGTGCACAGAAAAGCAGTAAAAACTGCTTTTCTGTGCACCCTCTGACTTAATATCATGGCGATATCAAGTCGGAGGTCCCGAAAGTTTAAAAAAGTAAAAAATTAAAAAAAAAAAATTTTAAATGGACCTGCGGCTGGCGGGTCGAAAACCGGATGCTCAATTTTGCCGGCGTCCGGTTTCCGAACCCGTGGCTGTCAGCGGGCTCGAGAACCGACGCCGGCAAAATTGAGCGTCGGCTGTCAAACCCGCTGACAGCCGCCGCTTCCGTCAAAAAAGAGGCGCTAGGGACACAGTAGTGTCCCTAGCGCCTCTTTTACTGCTGGGCCTAATTTTAATAAATTAAAATACTAAATTGCACGCACAGGAGAGTTGCCTGTGTGTGCGCTGGGAGAGCGGGCACTCGCCCGCTCTCCTGTGTTTTTACTGAATCGGCACGATAGTGTGCAATAATCAAAGCTGCCAGCATTAGTGTTAAATTTTCTGGTACTTTTACCTGCAGGGTTTGCATCAATAATTAAAGCAAAAGTCTGCCCAAGGTTTTGCTTTGATTATTGTCCCTGGGACACTTGCACACAGAAATTGCCTCTGCTTTCTCTGCATGCAATTCTCCCATCAGAACGAATATGCATAGTTATGATGACACAAATTTATGTGCGTTGTTCACTGGCCTGACCCCTCCCTGAATCCAGGCTCACCTCTGCCGTCAGTGGGTAAAAACGTATGTGCTTTGAGGAACAAGGTGTACTTTTAGCCATGGGTGAGTTGCGAAAGAATCAAAGTCCTGAATTCTGTGGGTAAAATGCTTTCATTATTGCCCTCAAAGACTTTTATCACTTTAATATAGACGTTCGCTACCTCCACCACTTCCAGTCTTTTTAATGAAAGCTTGTTTTTCTGATCTTCAGGTTGTGTATAGCGGGAATGATGTGAGGATCACCTTTTCCATGAAACAAACGAATTGCCACAAACACAATTTTCAAGCAGACCAGTGTCCGCACAAGAGAAATGGGGTAAGGGAGAGCCGGTTAAATTGTCCTGCGGTTATGAAAGTCTCCAAAAATCTGGAGGGCCAATAATGCAGATGTCCAAGTAATCCGGGCATATTATTCCATGGATGGCACTTAATATGGGTGCCTTAGAATGTGCGCTGCGAGGAAAAAAGCAAAACGCTCAAACATGAAAAACTATTTAAAAAGCTCGGAAAAACTCATAGCATGGAACATTTTTGGCAAGATTTTTGGCAAGATTTATTTATACCTGGCAAAGCCTTATGATATATCCTGCCACATTTAAACCACTAAAAAGATATTTTATGCAAGCAGTGCTCACAGTTAATTTTGCAAATAAATCCAATAAAAAAATGTTACCAACATACAAATCTCATGGGGAACCCCACCCTCCCCCTTTAAGTGTCAAAACAGCGATACAAAAAAATTTAAAAAGAAGACAAAGAGGACAAATGCAGTGATTGCTTTTGTCTTTTTTTTTTTTTTTTAAACTTTGTTGTATTCTTTGCGCAGAATTTTTTTCTCCTGATGCAGCCTGATGTGAAATGCAGTCTGCATCAGGATGTGCTTTAAGGAATCAATGAGGTTTTTTTTTTATTCATGAGCGGTGCTTGTGCTTGAAACTCTGATTATAGACATACAGGGGAAAGGCAACAGAAAGCTGATCATCTCAAAAGACTTCTGGTGCCTGATATCACAAGTGGAAGGTTTTTCCCATACGGTTTGCTTTGAAAGTTGTTGAACTTTTTTTGTGGTGTGTTTGCTTTTTCGAAGGAATGGAGACATGTTTGATTTATTTGGAAGATTTATTCTGGACCCTGGTTTACATAAAATATTTTTTAAAAAATGGACTGTAGTGTGAGATGATTGTATTGTAAGGATTTAAATATGACTGTAAGCTGACGTGTATGATATTGTCAAAAAACGTTCATTGTAAGAGTAATTTTCAGCAGTCTTTGCAAGTCAGCGCATACACATGTAAGTCAGCCCGTGAAGAGTTAAGAGCAGTATTTTATAAACTGTGCATCAGGAGCCAACCTTTGTATACTCTTCCCAGTAACTTAGGACTCAGATCCCAAGCTGTTAATAGCTCCCCCATTTCCTAGACTTATGTGCCATAAATAAGATTTATCAGAAATGGGACAATATTATTCAACAGATGGTATCCATCAATACCTATCAAATATTTCTCCTGCAAATCCCATGTAGGAATTGCTCTCCTCCGATCGTTCCTCGGGAGTTTATATTCTAGTCATGTAACCATAGCAACTTCCTGCTGATGATTTCGAACAGATTTATATTCTAGTCATGCAGCCACAATAACTTCTATACTGATGGTCTCTAAAATTGTTACCTATTGCATTATCTGTAACCTGACTGGAACTCTCTGGCTGGAAAGGCACGAAACAAGTAAACAATGACGATGATGATAATTATAAAGTACCACTTATCTCGGCCGTAAAAGAACATGCATGTATGTCAAGCCCGTGTACATGTTTCCTGCCTGTTTTAATCAAGGACGACCCATACAAATTAGGTGCATAATAATTGTAAAGTGTGTATGATAGCCCTCAGCCACATGTGGGCGTAGGTATCGTAGAAAGCACATGCGTGCTCTGCTTATGATAATATCTCCAAGTGCGCACGCTTGCAATCACCGGATTGACGATACCTCCACCAGTTCACCCATACCTCCACCAATTCACTCAGACCCTCCGGCACTTCACCCTGACCTCTCCCCACAACACTTAACCCCGGATCTCGTCCCCACCCATGAACTGCTGACATAAGACGAGTGCAAATTCACTTCCATGAGTCAGTTAGCGGGAGTAAAAGTGCACGGGTCAGTTTGGAAGTGTATGCGGGAATCCCGCTTAAAAAATAGCAGCTTGTGCGAGAACTTGTGAACCGTGCCCCAGACCGCCCTTAAATCTCCTCTTTTTTTAATTCATAAGAAATTGCCATGCTGGGTCAGACCAAGGGTCCATCAAGCCCAGCATCCTGTTTTCAAGAGTGGTCAATCCAGGCCACAAGAACCTGGCAATTACCCAAACACTAAGAAGATCCCATGCTACTGATGCAATAAATAGCAGTGGCTATTCCTTAAGTAAACTTGATTAATAGCAGTGAATGGACTTCTCCTCCAAGAACTTATCCAAACCTTTTTTGAACCCAACACTACCTGCACTAACCACATCCTCTAGCAACAAATTCCAGAGCTTAATTATGCATTGAGTGAAAAAGAATTTTCTCTGATTAGAGTTAAATGTGCTACTTGCTAACTTCATGGAATGCCCCCTAGTCCTTCTATTATCCGAAAGTGTAAATTCCTTTCACCTTACATGCGACACTGCTAGAACACATGTACTTCAGGTTTCTATAGAATACTACTTGCGAGCGTATATGCTACTTAACGTGTTTAAATTCCAGTTTTATGTACCAAAACCTTTTGTACATCCACGCCCTAAGAGTTTTTCAGTGCTTTGAAAATATTTTTTTCCATATATTTGAGGGCTTTGCCTTTTTGTTACAGAGTTTGCAGGTGCGATCTCTCTGTTTTCAGGATATTGGCATCCTGTATCATAAGTAATTTATTACATGGGCATCAGATAATCTGGACATGCTTTCATGCAGGCATCCCATAAAATGGATACCTAGTTGCTTGTGAGTTGTATTACATAGGTATTTATCCTATTAGCAGATACCCAGCGATAACGCAGGTATCCTATAATGTGGAATGTCTATAGACTATTACATGAGTATTCTATAATTCAGGCATTTTATAGCTCAAACTCTGTACCCTATCATGTGATTGCTCTATTTCATAGGCATCCTACAATGTGCAGCATCCAGTGACATATATCTTCTATAAAGAATTATATCCAATTACATAGATACTTATGATGCAGACACTCTATTATGAAAGTCAGGGTATTCTCCTCAGTCTTGTCACAGTTGATGTTCTAATAATATGTTTCGGGGGAAAAGAATGTCTGTGTAGCAAAGTATGTTATTTTTACCATGGTATTTACTAAGTTCCTAATGCAGGGCACAAGATGCAATATTTAGCACAGATGTAACCAATTGTAAATAGGTATGCAAATGGGGAGAAATGAAATGTTTAGTCTTAAAAGCTTCTCATAATTCTTATAGCCACAGTGCCTATTGTAACAATATGTGGTGTCTGTGGCCTGTAATGGCCACTTGAAAACCTTCTGTGGATCTCTCAAGAATCTTCAAAGGGTGGTCAACCCAGGAATCTCTTGTGGCCAATCTACAGCCCTTCCTCCTGTGGGTCTCGGATTCTTCTCTAGCAGTGGATTTTCTATGGTGACTGATAATCCTGAAGCTGACTCTGGAATCCTCAGCATCTACTACTACTACTACTACTTAACATTTCTATAGCGCTAGACCACATACTCAGCGTTGTACCAACATACAAAAAGACAATCCCTGTTCAACAGAGCTTATAATCTAATAAGACAAACATACAGGACAAGAGGCTTGGGGTATTTCATAAAGCAAGACAATGGTTAAAAAGAAAAGAAAGTTAGTTAACAAGACTAAAAGCAGACAATCGGGCATAAGATTTAAAAGCTGTTTCAAAGTGCTGGGTCTTTTGATGGAATTTAAACATGGTATGAGAGGGAGAATGATGCACCAGTTCAGGAAGACTATTCCAAGCACATGCCACAGCCAGATGGAAAGCACGGAGTCTGGAATTGGCAGTAGAGGAGAAGGGCACAGATAGGCGTGACTTATCCGACGAGTGGAGTGCACAAGGAGGGGTGTAGAGAGAGATAAGTGAAGAGAGGTAGTGAGGTGCTGTAGAGCGAAGGCATTTGCAGGTGAGAAAGAAGAGCTTGAACTATATGCGGGAACAGATAGGGAGCCAATGCAGTGACTTCAGAAGAGGGGTTACATGAGCATAGCAAAGTTGGCAAAAGATAAGTTGTGCAGCTGAATTTAGGACAGATTGCAGTGGAGAGAGATGGCCTGCCAACAGACCTGTGAGGAGCAGGTTGCAATAGTCTAAGCGGGAGGAGATGAGAGAATGGATAAGAGTTCTGGTAGTGTGTTCAGAAAGGAAAGGCCCAATTTTGGCAATGTAATAAAGAAAGAAATGACATGTTTTAGCGGTGTTTTGGATATGCATAGAGAAGGAGAGAGAGGAGTTGAAGAGGACTCCAAGGTTATGGGCTAATGGGACCGGGATGACAAACATGTTATCCACAGAAACAGAGAAAGGAGGAAGAGGGGAGGTGGGCTTGGGGGGAAAAATAAGGAGCTCCATCTTGGCCATGTTGAGTTTAAGGGGGCGGTGGGACATCCAGGTAGCAATGTCAGACAAGTAGGCCAAGATCCAGGACTGGATTTATACAAAGGTAGATCTAGGAGGCATCAGCATAAAAATGGTATTGAAAGTCATGAGAGGAAATCAGAGCAACAAGGGAATTAGTAAATAGTGAGAAGAGAAGAGGGACCAGGAAAGAGCCTTGTGGCACACCAGTTGATAGTGGAATGGCAGCAGAGGTGGAATTGCCAGAGGAAATACTAAAAGTGCAATGGGAGAGGTAAGAAGATAACCAAGACAGGACAGAGTCCCAAAATCCAAGTGAGGACAGAGTAACAAGGAGTAGGTGGTGATCATCAGTGTCAAAAGCAGCAGACAGGTCAAGGAGGATAAGGACAGAGTAAAGACCTTTGGCTTTAGCCATAAACAGGTCACTGGAAACTTTGGCAAGGGCTGTTTCAGTTGAATGTAGAGGGTGAAAACCAAACTGGAGTGGATCAAGAACGGCTTGAGATGTAAGAAAGTCAAGACAGCAGAGGTGAACAGCACGTTCAAGTAGTTTGGAGGTGAAAGGGAGAAGGGAGATGGGGCGATAGTTGGTGGGACAGGTAGGTTCCAGTGAGGGTTTTTTAGGAGTGGTATGATCACAGCATGTTTGAAGGCAGCAGGAACAGTAGCAGTGGAGAGTGATGGATTGAGGATGTGACAGATAGAAGGGATGACTGCAGTGGAGATGGAGCTGAGGAATCGGGTGGGGATCAGGGTCAGAGGAGCAATTAGTGAGTTTGGAGGAAGAGAAAAGACAAGCAGTTTCCTCCACTGTGACTTCAGGAAAGAAGGAGAGAGTGGCGGAGGCTAGGGAAAGGGTAGAGGTAAGAAGTGGGGGAGAGGCAGGCAAAGATGAAATAGCTGAGAACTCAAGACCAATTTTGCATCTGAACTGAGAGCTACTTTGGCTCAGCCAGAATCTCCCGAGGCAAGCCAAAAGCTCATTGGTAGGCCCAGAATCTCCTGACGAAGCTAAGGGTTCATGAAGCAGACCCCAGATCTCCTGTAATATGTCTAATCAGAACATTTAGCAAAGAACTTGAATCTTCAAAGAACTGATTCAGACCAGGGATCTCCTGCAGCTAGTCAAGGATCACCAGTGGCCAGCTGCTGCTTTACCACAGTCAGTACAGCTTAACATACGGGACCATGGATTTCAATTGTAGAACTTTGGGAATATGGGCATACATACGAAATTGCATGTATTCAGAATATGTTTCATTGATCACTTTGTCAAGATATGCAACAGCCACAAGTTAAAGCCTAGTATATTGCCAAGACTGCAATACATGTATTAGTAAGTCCGTCAGATGACACTGTTGTGTTTGTAGGGGGGTTCAGGTATTGTGCTTTGGTTGCTTTCTGTTTTGTTGCAGTTCCCACTGATTCTTTCTGAGTATTTTATTTATTTATTTGAATTATTTCTAAGTCGCTCCTATCAAAGTACATTGATATGAGCGGCCACCCCCAAGTTTGAGCTCCGGGAGCTCATCCAACTTGCTGAAGGTCAGACAGTGAGCGATGGCTAAGGAAACCAAAACAGGGGGGGGTCTCCATACCCTGACCACTGAATTTCTACTGCCAACCAAAATACAGATTTTCTGTGAAAGCACACATAGAAATTGATTTTGAGAGAAACGTGTTCTCTGATTGACTAAAACTCCATTGTCTTATGCAGAGCGAAGGCCAGAGCAAGATTTGTGTTTCAGGAATGCTCTTGACTTGCAACTCATTGCTTAGATCCTAAACCCTCACTACTCTTTGTGGCACCCAGACAGAGAGGGAAAAACTGTCATCCGAGTGCCTCTGAGCGGCTTTTGCCTCTGATTCATTACCTTTCTCTTTCTTTACTTCAGCGGGTTCTTCACTGCATTGCATGCTTTGCATTTGAAGACCAGACGGCAGAGCCTCTAGCCCAGTTTATGGATTGTGTCCCAGTACGGCAACCTGCTCAGGTGAGTTCAAAATTTCTATTCATCCTGTAAACGTTTACCCTCACAGGAACAGCGTCACCGCCCAGGGACCAGCCAGCAATGGGGGGGGGGTCCCTCTGGACTTATTTGCCATGCCTGAAGCACGTGTGGTCTTGCACTGTCTGATAAGGAGAGCTTCCAATGTGTAGCGTCACCGTGGTTCTTTGTCAGATGCTTCAGATGCTATTTTACATAAAACATCCCTTCGTAGCCCCTTAGTGTGAGACTGGGTGGAGCTGCCGATGGCACACTGTTATGTTTTCTTGCCTAACTGTATGCGAACCCCACTCCAGGTTAGTAGGCCAGTTGATGAGAGGGGATCACTATAGGCAAAAATAGTTGTAATATCACACTTATATCACTGTATGCTATGCAGATTGGGGGGGAAACCAAATACAGCTTCAAAGCCAGCTGGTCCAGTATGAAAAGTTTTTTTTTTTTGTACACACCACACAATTTCTTGCCATTGGTTAAGAACTTAGAATAACTACACAGACCCAGATTTCTATGAGGTGTGCTCAGAGCATTGTCTTCTCCCTCAGTTGAAGAAAATGAATACCAATAGCAAATATAATTAAACCCAACTTTACTAACTGACAGGGAGATGCATCAAGCCTCTTTAGTGCTCTAACATGCGTTTTATCGTGTATATCGCACGATATATGCGATATTTTGTATCTTCCCGCCCAGGTTCCCTCCCCTATTACAATGACCTTCTTTGGATGCAATTTGCAAGCATGAATAATGCAAATGCATGCAAAGAATGTCATGCATAGGTAATCCTATGCAAATATTTTATCGCAGCTGCCTGAGAAAGTGGTCAGCCGTGATAAAATACCTACACTTCTTGGAAAAGCAGTAAATGTGAGGCAGGAAGCTTGGGACCCTAAAGCGGGTCTCGAGGCTCCTGTCTGATGTTTAAAGAGGTGGCAAAAAAAAAAAATAGTGGGCGAACAGGGAGGTTGAGCACTGAGTGCTCATCCCCATCTCAACAGAGGTCGCCACCTTGAGGCAGACCCAACTCCCCAAATTGTAAAACCAGTTAAAATGTTGCCGCATGGTGATGATCCCAGCCCCCCACATCCAAGTCAATAAAACACAGGGTCCCGGCTGCCCTTCCCACCCCCCAAAAACAAAACAAAAAAAAATTAGGATCCTGGCTCCCACCCCACCCCCTGACCCCACCTCATGGCACCCTCCCTCATCCCCCGACCCCTTCCTGCCCTTCCTGAACCTTCAAATTAAGTAGTAGATCCCTTGTCGGGGCCAGGGTGCCCCCTAGCAACCCCCCCCCCCCCCCAATCAGTGCCATTTTCCAAAATGGTGCCAACCTGACCTTGCCCTTGATACGTAGCTGGGGCAAACTCAGGTCGGCGTCACTTTGGAAAATGGTGCTGACCGGGCAGGGTGCTAGGTGGTGCCCCGGCCCTGTCAAGGGATCTGCTACTTAATTTGAAGGTTCAGGAAGTGCAAGGGGGGGGGGAGGGTGCCATGAGGGGGGATTGGGGGTGGGGTGGAGGCCGGTACCATAATTTATGTTTTGGGCTTTTTGGGAAGGTGGGGGTATGGGAAGGGGGTTAGGACCCTATTTTTGACTTGGGGGGGTGTGTGTGTGAGGAGGGTGTGGAAAGGGTGGCTGGGACACAATGTTTTATTGATGATTTGGGGTGGAGGGTGGGGGCTGAGATCCTTGCCTCGCTGCAACATTTTAACTTTTTTTTTTTACAATTTGGGGGAGTTGGGGCCGCCTCAAGTGGAGACCCCGGGTTGAGATGGGGGATCAGCACTGACCCCCACTCAACCTCCCCTTTTTGCCACAATTTTTTCTTTTTGGGCTGCCAGCCCTTTAAGGCGATGGTGGCCTTGTGAGGTTGGGTTTGCCATCGCACTAAAGGGCCGCTGGGCGTGTTCTTATAGCCCACGGTGTTTGGCTGGAAGACAAAATAGCTTGCCTTAGAGCCACAATATTTTTTCGGGGGAGGGGGCCCCACTATCTCGGCGACATCCGCCCACGACAGTGGGACCACTTCTGTGAAAGAATATTGCAGTTTGATGCATCTAGGGGTGAATGTGTTAAACATTATCAGAGTAGAAATGTACTTCACATTTATACACCACTTCACTATTCAACTCCTGTAATAATAGAATCTGTTTAAAGCTTACAAATTGAGTTCTTGATGCGGTGTATCTGAAAATGTTGTAGTCCCAAGGAAAAAATGGAATAGATGCAATTCTGAAAAAAATTGCAAAAATAAAATTAGAGATCTCTAGATGGTGCAGTTTAGGTTTCTTTTCCTCCTTTCGCCACTCAGAATCCTAGTTTTCTTCATCTTGCAGTTTATGTTGATACCTTTACTTCATAATACACCGGCACCTTAGCTTTCTGTGGGAAACCCATAACTCATGGTTCTCCACGTGTGTAGGATGAACTCTCGAAACTGGGTCCCAGCGTCTGGTTTCAGTCCTGGTTGCTCGACCCTGTTTTTCCTTCAGGAGGGCACGCCTTCCACTCCATGGCTGCATCCTCTAGAGTTATGCTTCACACCAACTCCCGTCTCTTGGACAATGGGAATCCACAGATGATGGGATTTCAGAAGACTTGCTGCAGTCTCTATCTTCAGCCTTTTGAACTTTCATCTTTCTCCCAACGGCTTGGGGAGCAGCTGCACTCTACGTCCATCCCCTCCACAGCTCTCTTAGAGGCTCTCTGTAGCTCTCTCTGTCCCTTCCCTCTGAGGCGAGTACCCAGGCATCCTCCTCAGAGGAAACTCATTCCTGATTGGCTAAGAAGCCTTGCAGAGCTGTATCACTTGCTTCGAGGACTGGCTAAAAATCCTCACATATTATAATATGCAAACTTGATCCCACCAAGTATCAGTCCAAACTAGGGATTACTTATGCGGGTTGGGTGAAATCATTGTCCACCCGATTTAGCCTTATAGTTCCAGGAAGATTTAACGGGGTCACAGCACAAGTTACCAGACAGCACATGAGGTGGGGGCCTACATGTACACATCGCCACACCTTTGGCAATGTGTCTGCCAGCCCCTAGGATATTTTGATAACGAACTGCCAGCCTTAATGACAGTAGGGCAACTAGAAAATCTGTATGGCAGAGGACCTCATCGTATTAAAATCTCAATTTTTATAGCAGGTTTCTTTGACCAGAGAACCGTGCCACAGAGCAGAAATAATTTTGAGATTTGTCTTTGTAAGAGGGTGATGGGACTTTTAAAGTTTTTTGGAGGATACAGTTTAGGGCCTACATAAAAGAGATGGGTTTGCAGTCAATGACACATGGCACACATAGACTGGAAGATGGCTACTGGATTTCTCTGAAGCACTGCAGAAGAACTAAAGAGATTCCATGCTACTTTTCTTTTAAGATAACTCCCCACATTTGGGACTTGTGTTGTAGCCCAATGAGAGAGTTGGAAAGGGAGCAAGAGCATGTTATAAATAAGGGGCTATCATAAAAAAACATGGGACATTTTTGTCCATCCTTCAGACAGTGGAAAGAAGCAATGAATGTGGAATGATGTTGCATGTGTTTACCTATAATAACAGCAGAAACCTTTTCCCTAGAATTAAAGATAGTAGTATTTTAGATATTTAACGTTAACTCTGCATCTACTCTCCAGGAGCATGTACAGAGATGTCC
This sequence comes from Rhinatrema bivittatum, assembly GCF_901001135.1. Taxonomy (NCBI): domain Eukaryota; kingdom Metazoa; phylum Chordata; class Amphibia; order Gymnophiona; family Rhinatrematidae; genus Rhinatrema; species Rhinatrema bivittatum. The sequence continues at coordinate 49,403,461 of NC_042616.1, read as the reverse complement.
CATCTTCATAGCTTATAGAGACATTGTTAAGTCCATTTAAGCTGAAAAGCAAAAAAGTACCTTTTTGATCAAAGCATGTTTGTCAATAGTTGGAAGGATCATTGTTGGCGGTTCACATTCATTTTTCTTGCAGCCCTCCACCAATAAAATCATAAAAAGCTCATTTCATTATTATTCTACAGTAGGACATAATGACAGATTTATTTCCATTTGTTTTTCAGTCTAATGAGAACCCCATGAGTTGCTGCTGGTATTTTGATTTGTTTTGAAGCTAATACAGGAAGGAGATTAAGGATTTAGCCAGCAGGATTGTTTGCCAAATGCATACTTGACTCACTCAAGAGAGGTTTATTTATATTTTCTAACCATCATTTCCCTGTACGTACCTGGATCAGTCCAGACAGTGGGTTATGTCCCCAATCCAGCAGATGGAGTCAGCACAAGCTTTGAGGGGGCGTATCCATATATACTACTACCCCCTCTGCAGGAGTTCAGTATCTTCTGACTCCAGCAGATGCGAGTAGGGAATCAGGCTTCCCCTCCTTTTCCTTCACTTTCTTGCTTGATTATGGCTTGTTGTTGTCTTTTTCTGTGGATCAAGTTTGTATTAAGTTTAAAAAAAAAAAAAAAAAAGGCAGAGTTCTTTCAACTTCTGGGGAGTGGCTTATCTTCCTTGTCTCTTCTCTGCGGCCTTGCTGTTTATTTCTCGTTGCAGCCAGGGGTAAGTTTGTTTTTCCTTTGTAGTTTTTTCCTTTACAGCTCAGCCCCCGGTGCCCGCGAAAGCCGGTGGAGCCGGCCTCTTCGCTCTTTACTCCCTCACCCGCGGCCATTTTACAGCTCCTCATGGGCTGCTGAGCCATTTAGGGAAAGATGTCTGGGGCGGGTCGTGTGGCCAGGAAGGCCCCCCCGCGGCACCCTCCTCTATTTTCAGACAGCGGGCAGTGCGGGCCGACCGGGCCCCCCCGCAGCGGCGCCTTTGTGCGCGTGGCCCCCCCCGTGGCTTTTTCTTTTCTCCTGCAGCGATCCCGATGCCGCGGCCGTCCCGCTGTGCGGCCTGCGGAGACCCGGGGTCCCGGATTTCCCGGGAGGGCATCTGTGCACGATGCCTTCCCGGGGGGGAAGGTACCTCACAGTCCCTGACTGATTTCTCTTTTTTGCCCGGGCGGTGCGGGCCGGCCACTCCGCCATTTTTGGCGGGAACGGCGGCCATTTTACATTCTGAGCGCCCTGAGGCGCAGGCCACGAGGGGGAACGGATCCCTGGAGGCCACGAGGGAGAACGGATCCCTGGAGGACTCTACCAGCGGGGGTGTTCCCCCGATTTTGGTGCAGGAACCAAGCACCCAGAGCCAGGGAGCAGGAACCACGCCGCCCCCGAAGCGCACCCGAGCAGGCCGGGGTTCTCTCCGGAGTTTATCCTGCTCATGCATACCGCTTATCTGCAGGGGCTGGAAGCACCTGTGGGACCCCCCCCCCTCCTAAGATCCCTCGGATGTCGCCCTCGACGCCGGCCCCCCCCCGACCCTCCGGGAGTGGGGGCCTCCCGCCTTCCTACCCGAAAAGCAGCCGGGCTATGGAAAAGCTGTACCCGCTCCCCGAAGATTTTCTGGACCTCATCAAGGTCCCAAAGGTGGACTCCGCAGTGTCGGCGGTCACGAAGAGGACGACTATCCCAGTGACGGGAGGTGCGGCGTTGCGGGACACACAGGATCGTAAGTTGGAAGTTTTCCTTAAGCGGGTTTTCGAGGTCTCCGCTCTGGGTATGCGGGCGGTGATGTGCAGTTCGCTTGCCCAGCGGGCTAGTCTCCTTTGGGTGCAACAACTCCTCACGTCTCAGAACCTGCCGTCCGATGAGGCTGCCCAGGCAGATCGGCTAGAAGCCGCAGTGGCGTATGGGGCGGACGCCTCGTACGACCTTTTTCGGGTCCTCACAAGATCCATGGTTTCGGTAGTGGCAGCACGACGACTACTGTGGCTACGCAATTGGGCGTCTGATACGTCCTCTAAGTCCAGTCTGGGCTCTCTTCCCTTCAGGGGCAAGTTCCTCTTCGGGGAGGATTTGGACCAGATCATCAAGTCCCTGGGGGAGAACGCTGTTCATCGGCTGCCGGAGGATAGGTTTCGACCATCCAGAGCGTTTTCTTCTTCTCGGACCAGAGCCAGAGCGCAACGGCGCTACAGGGGCTACAGACAGACGGGCTCCCGGCCATCCGCCCCCAGGTCTCAGCCCTGGTTGCGCGCCTTCCGCGGGCATCGGCCCGCACGCACTACTCCCGGAACCGGGAACCCCTATACCAAGTCTTCACAATGATGCCAGTCTCGCCCACTCCCCTGTCCCCAGGATTGGGGACCGACTAACGTATTTCTAAGCGGAGTGGGCACGGATCACCTCGGACCAGTGGGTCCTGGATACCATAAAACACGGCTACGCATTGGAATTTGTCCGCCCCCCGCAGGGAAGGTTCATCTTTTCCCCCTGTGGCTCGGACCTCAAGAGAGGAGCGGTGCAGCTGACTCTGGACAGACTCCGGGAGATAGGCGCTACTGCGCCCGTGCCCTTCGGAGAGGTGGGCTCGGGCCACTATTCCATCTATTTCGTCGTACCAAAGAAGGACGGTTCCTTCCGGCCTATCCTAGTCCTCAAGGAAGTCAACAAATCCCTTCGAGTCGTTCGGTTCCGCATGGAAACGCTCCGGTCAGTGATTGCGGCGGTGCATCGGGGGGAGTTCCTCGCCTCCCTGGACTTAACGGAGGCCTACCTGCACATTCCCATCCGCCCGGACCACCACAGTTTCCTTCGTTTCAAAATTCTGGACCAGCATTTTCAGTTCACGGCTCTCGCGTTTGGATTGGCGCCGGCGCTGCACACCTTCACCAAGATCATGGTAGTTGTGGCGGCAGCTCTCCGGAAGGAGGGCATCCTGGTTCATCCTTATCTGGACGATTGGCTCCTCCGGGCGAAGTCATTCGATCATGGACGCTCAGCGGTGACTCGAGTAGTACGGTTTCTACATTCCCTGGGATGGGTAGTGAACTTCTCCAAGAGCTCCCTCATGCCCTCGCAACGCTTGGGTTTTTTTTGGGGGCAACTTTCGACACCCTACTGGGCAAAGTTTTTCTGCGCCAGGACAAAGCTCAATCCTTGCGGGATCACACACGATGGTTCTCTGCGTTACCAGAGCCCACCTCCTGGGACTACCTGCAACTCCTGGGAGTGATGGGGTCCACCATCGACCTTGTACCTTGGGCTTTCGCGCACCTCAGGACCTTACAGTGGGCGCTCTTCTCCCGTTGGAAACCAGTATTGCAGGACTATCAGATGATTCTCCCGCTCCCACAGAATGCCAGGGACAGTCTGGGCTGGTGGTTGGATCCGCCGAACCTGGCCCGTGGCATGTCCCTCGATCTGCCAAATTGGGTGGTGGTGACCACCTATGCCAGTCTAGCAGGCTGGGGTGCAGTCTGCGATCGAAGCGCCACGCAGGGGACGTGGTCCACGGTGGAGGCGAAGTGGTCAATCAACCGTCTGGAAACCAGAGCGGTCCGGCTAGCTCTGCGACATTTCCTCCCGCTTCTTCGGAACCGAGAAGTCAGAATCCTATCGGACAACGCTACCACCGTGGTCTACATCAACCGACAAGGAGGCACTCGCAGCCCGCAGGTCGCGCTCGAGGCGGCGCTGCTGATGCAATGGGCGGAGCGTCATCTCGTCCGGCTAGCGGCCTCGCACGTCGCCGGTGTGGACAACGTCCAGGCGGACTTCCTCAGTCGTCAACTGCTGGACCCGGAGAGTGGTCTCTCTCCGACAAAGCAATGCAACTTCTCGTCCATCGGTGGGGGGCCCCCCACTTGGATCTGATGGCGTCCGCTCTCAACGCCAAGGCTCCACGCTTCTTCAGTCGCCGGAGAGAGCGCGGAGGGAGTGGATGCCCTGGTCCTCCCGTGGCCGCCATATCTTTCTTTTCCACCATGGCCCCTGGTGGGCAGGATGCTCCGCAGAATAGAAAGCCATCAGGGGACCGTGGTTTTCGTCACCCCAGAATGGCCCAGGCGACCCTGGTTTGCGGACCTGCTACAGCTGGTAATCGACAGGCCAATCAGGCTGGGGCACCTCCCCCAGCTCCTACATCAGGGCCCGGTATTTTTCGAGCAGGCAGAATTCTTCTGTCTTGCAGCCTGGCTTTTGAGAGGCGCCGCCTCCGGCGTCGGGGCTACCTGGAGGCGGTAGTATCCACGCTATTGCGGGCACGAAAGACATCGGCCTATGTTCGAGTCTGGAAGGTGTTCGAGCTGTGGTGTACCAGCCAGGCCACGAGACCCGCTAAGGCTTCTGTACCTCAGATCCTTCAGTTTCTACAGGCGGGGGTGGAAAAAGGGCTCACCTATAATTCACTACGGGTTCAGGTGGCCGCCCTTGGTTCGCTGTTGAGCGATGGGGGCTCTCTTCTACAGCATCCTGACATTGCTCGTTTTCTCAAGGGTGTCAAGCATATGCGTCCTCCGTTACGGGACCCTTGTCCCTCCTGGAGTCTTAACCTTGTGCTTTGCTCCCTGTCGGGACCACCGTTCGAGCCGCTGCGCAGCGCAACGATAAAGGATCTCACTCTCAAGACTGTATTTCTTGTGACCATCTGTTCCGCTCGACGCATCTCGGAGATGCAGGCTCTGTTGTGTAGAGAGCCCTATCTCCGTTTCTCCGACTCTGGAGTTTCGCTTCGCACCGTTCCCTCCTTCCTTCCGAAGGTGGTTTCTGCATTCCATGTGAACCAGACGGTGGAGTTGCTGTCCTTCTCTTCCTCAGAGCCGAAGTCTCTCCGTCTCTTGAATGTCAAGCGCACTCTGCGCCTCTATCTGGAGGCTACAAATGAGTTCCGAACCTCTGACCATCTCTTTGTACTCTGGGCCGGTCCTAAGAAGGGGTCTCAGGCCTCGAAGACTACCATTGCCAGATGGCTGAAGGCCGGCATTGCTGCTTCTTACATTGGGGCGGGTCGGACTCCCCCACCCGGAATCGTAGCGCATTCTACACGTTCTCAGGCGGCTTCCTGGGCGGAGGTTCGCTCGGTATCCTCGCAGGAAATTTGTAGGGCAGCCACCTGGAAATCGTTACACACGTTCTCGAGGCACTATCGTCTGCACCTCGCCTCTTCGGTCTCTGGACACTTTGGCGAGCAGGTTCTCCGAGCAGGCCTCGCAGGACCCCACCCGATTTAGGGAAGCTTGGGTACATCCCACTGTCTGGACTGATCCAGGTACGTACAGGGAAAAGAAAATTATTATTTACCTGCTAATTTTCGTTCCTGTAGTACCATGGATCAGTCCAGACGCCCACCGCGTTTGGGTTCTTGATCCTGCTCAGCTCTGCGCTGCTTCTTGCTCGCAGTGTTCTGTGTCTTCACAGTTGTTTCTTTTCGCTGTTTTTCACAGCTCCCTACAAGTTGGTAGGATGTTTGCAGTTACTTGTTGCGGTTACAATTGTTTTCATTATCTGTTTCCACAAACTTGATCCTTCGGGGGTTTCTACTCGGGCTTTGATATACTCGATACTGAACTCCTGCAGAGGGGGTAGTAGTATATATGGATACGCCCCCTCAAAGCTTGTGCTGACTCCATCTGCTGGATTGGGGACATAACCCACTGTCTGGACTGATCCATGGTACTACAGGAACGAAAATTAGCAGGTAAATAATAATTTTCTTATAGTACTTCACAGTCCAACCCAAGAATGTTTTTTTCTGATTGTACAGCATTTCAGCTAGACTGGGTTTAAAAAAGATATGGATAAGTTCCTAGAGGAAAAATCCATTAGATTAGATCCATTGGATTAGCCACTGTTGGAAACAGGATCCTGGGCTTGATGGAACCTTGGTCTGACCCAGTATGGCATATCTTATGTTCTTATACGTTTTTATGATATAAACAGAATGTTGCGTGTGCCGGCTGCGGCAGGCCCGAAGCCGGGCCCACTTACCCCCATTTGCCTGCTCCAGAACCTGGTTCACGCTCCCTTGTGGCTGTAGGCAGCCACCTCCGTGCTCGGGCTGCGCCCGTTGCTCCCATCTCCTCCGCGGATGTTCCAGCTCCGCGGCGGGCCTCCCCACATGGTCCGCGGGGAGACACCACCATCTCACGCCACGCCTCACCTTAGGCGCGCGCACGCGCAACCAGGCTTCCTTTAAAGGGGCCGCTGCGGGAAACCACCCCTCGGCCTCGGATGATGACGTCACTGGGTCCCGGTATATAAGGCCGGGCCGAGCCAGTGTTTCCTTGCCTTGGCAACAGGTCTCCACGTTTGTCATGTGCTTAGTTGCTTGTTCCTGCATTCCTGGTTCCCAGTTTGTTCCTGCTTCATCTGTGTTCCTGATTCTGATCCTGCTTTGTTCCTGGTACCTGTTCCTGCTCCTGAGTTCTGTGTCTTCCTTGTTTGTCTACGCTTCTGACTGATAGCTGGCTTGACCCCTGCTTCGTCTGACTACGCATCTGATTGATACCTGGCTTGACCCCTGCTTCTTCTGACTACGCTTCTGACTGATATATTTTCCAAAATTGACTACTGCAATTCACTCCTTCACGGCCTGCCTGATATCTCACTCAAACCTCTCCAGCTACTACAGAACGCTACGGCCAGGATCCTCACAAAATCCAACAAGAGGGACCATATAACTCCAATTTTAAAGAATCTACATTGGCTACCAATTAAGTTTAGAATCCTTCATAAACTATTAACAGTCACTCACAAAGCCATACACAACATTACTCCTCTGGATCTTACAATACCTTTACAACTCCACACCTCGGTCCGTCCAATTAGACTTGCCCAGAGAGGAACTCTTCAAACACCCACCATCAAGACCTCCTTCAGTAAGAGAGCTATATCTGCCTCGGGCCCCAAGCAATGGAACCTGCTCCCTCCTGAACTGAGGCTAGAACAATGTCCAGTCACCTTTAAGAAGAGACTTAAGACTCTGTTGTTCGAACAAGCCTTTCCATAACTACTCACCTCAGCCATGGCTCTTATCCGTATCATGAGTACACTATACAACTTTAAGCCTTCATAGTCCTCCTCTACTCACTTTCCCTGTTTTTCGCCCAAGTTATACAGACCCAATTTTCTATACTTGCTTCACCCACTTTATGTTTTTCCAGAATATGTTTTTTCCAGATTATTTCTACCCGGTTCATTGTTTATCCAGGTTATTTCTACCCTGTTCATTGTAAAACAAGACTTTGTCTCTGTTATATTTTTGTTGGTTGTAATGTAAACCGAAGTGATAATTAATCCTGTTAATTGAACCTCGGTATATAAAAGTTATAAATAAATAAATAAATAAATTGATACCTGGCTTGACCCCTGCTTTGTCTGACTACACTTCTGATTGATAACTGGCTTGACCCCTGCTTCGTCTGACTACGCATCTGATTGATACCTGGCTTGACCCCTGCTTCGTCTGACTACTTTTCTATTTGATACCTGGCTTGACCCCTGCTTTGTCTGACTACGTTCTTGCTTGATTCCTGGATTTGACCTTTGTCTTGCCTGACCATCCTCCGCTTGACTTTGGTTCTGACCCGTACCTATCTGCCATGTCTCCTTGCTTGCTGCCTGCCATGATCCCAGTCTGCTCTACCAAGCCTCTGCTGAATCTACTCTGGACTTGGCCTTTCAGGCTCTGGCCTGTTCTCTCTCAGGCACCCCCTATTTATTCCGAGTTCCTTGGCGCCCGAGTTTCCTGGACTCAGCCTCGTCTGGACTTGTTCTCCAATCATAGTCACTGTTGCTGGCCCCTGGATGATTCACACATCGCTCTCCGGAAGACCTTGGACGGAGGCCCACCTAAGACCAGCCGGCCCCGGTACCCAAGAGTTCAACCTGCGGGGAACGAGGGCTGGTATTGGTGAAGCTCCAGCCGGCCTCCGTCAATCAGCCAGCTCTACCTACTGACGATGGGGACCCGTAGGGCTTGCTCTGCGGGTAGCGTCAACCCCACCTCGGCCCAAGGGTCCACCTTCCGGTGCAACACATAAGAACATAAGATTTTCCATACTGGGTTGGCTCAAAGGTCCTTCAAGTCCAGAATCCTGTTTCCAACAGTGGCCAATCCAGGACACAATTACCTGGAAGGATCCAAAAATGTCAATTGATTCCATGCTGTTATCTCAGTGATAGGCAGTGGATTTCCCCAAGTTCACATTAATAATGGTTTAGGACTTTTCTTTCAGGACCTTGTCTAACCCTTTTTTAAACCCAGCTACCCTAATATCTTTCAGCCCAATCCACGAATTCCGGAGTTTAATTATGGGTTGAATAAAAACACATTTTCTCCTATTTGTCTCAAATGTATCACCTTGTAACTTCATTGAATGCCTCTAGTCTTTGTACTTTTTGAAAGGTTAAACAACCAATTCACGTTTACCTGTTCCACTCCACTCATTATTTTATAAACTTCTTCTCCAAACTGAAGAGTCATAACCTCTATAGCCTTTCTTCATAGGGGAATCATTCCATCCCCTTTATCATTTTGGTTGATCTTCTCTGTATCTTTTCTAATTTTAGCTGTATCTTTTTTGAACTGTGGTGACCAGAACTGCATGCAATACTCAAGGTGTGGTCACACCATGGAGCAATACAGAGGCATTATGATAGTCTCTGTTTTATTCTTCATTCCTTTTCTAATAATGCCTAGTATTCTCTTTGCTTTCTTCACCACTGCCACACACTGAACAGAGGATTTCAACATAGTATTCATGATGATGCTTAGATCTTTTTCCTGGATGCTGACTCCCAATGTGGAACCTTGCATTGTGTACATATAATTTGGGTTGCTCTTTCCTATATGCATCACTTTGAACTTGTCCATATTAAATGTTATCTGCTATTTGGATACCCAGTCTCCCAGCCTTGCAAGGGTCCTCTTGCAATTTCTCAGAATCCTCTTGTGATTTAACAACTTTGAATAATTTTGTATAATCAGCAAATTTGATTACCTCACTCTTTGTTCCCATCTCTAGGACATTTATGAATATATTAAAAAGCAGCGGTCCTAGTACAGATCCCTGGGGCATTGCACTATTCACCTTTCTCCATTCAGAAAATTGACCATTTAGCCCTTCTCTCTGTTTTCTCTTTGTTAACCAGTTCTCAGTCTACAATAGAACATTGCCTCCTATATCATGATTTTCAAGAGTCTCTCATGAGGGACTTTGTCAAATGCTTTCTGAAAATCCAGATACACTACAGCAACTGATTCACCTTTATCCACATGTTTATTTATGCCTTCAAAAATATATAGCAAATTGGTGAAGCAAGACTTCCCTTGGCTAAACCTATGTTGACTTCGTCCTATTAAACTATGGGGTAGATTTTTAAAACATACGCGCGCATATCCATGTGCGTGTGCTACCCGACGTGCGCACATGGATGCACGATTTTATAACATTATAAAATCCGGGGTGGTGCGCGCAAGGGGGAGTAGAAATTTGCAAGTTTTGCCTGGCGACGCATCGTGGCCTTCCCCTGTTCCCTCCCACCTACCCTAACCTCTCTTCCCCTTCCCCTCTCCTCCCCACCCCCTAAATGGTACCTACCTTCGGGGTTTTTTTTTTTGTTTTTTAAGTTGCTGCTCCTCCAGAGCAGAAGCAACTTGCCAGCGTGCACTTCCCCGGTACAGCGGCAAATGGCTGCTGTACCGGTGCCTCCAGCCCCACCCCTCCCCGCCCCTCTGCTGAGGCCCGGCTCTTGTGCGTGTGACGAAGGTTACGTGCGCAGCCGGGCCCCTTTTAAAATGTGAGCGGTGCGCGCATGGCCCAGCCACATGCGTAACCCCCATTTTTTACGTGCGCCAGCCATTTAAAATTGGGCCATATGTCTATGTAAATGTTCAGTAATTTTGTTCTTTAGAATAGTTTCAACCATTTTTCTTGACACTGGAGCCAGGCTCACCAGTCAGTGGTCTGTAGTTTCCCAGATCTTCCCTGGAACCATTTTTAAAAACTGGCCTTACATTGGCCACCCTCCACTCTTCAGCTACCATAGCTGATTGTAATGATTGTTTACAGATTACTGACAGTAGGTCTGCATTTTCATTTTTTTTTTTAATTCTTTATTTATGAATTTTTTACGAACATGCAAACAAAATTCAAATCGTTACATATATTCAACATCCCAATTGAACATTTTTAAGGACCAGGGTTACTTCGCATAATATTATTCAATAATTCAACAAAAAGAAAGGAGAAAAGAAACTCTATGTCCCCCGGTATTCCTGTTACAAAACAATATTGGGGAGCCTAATTGAGCAAAAGAAATACTATAATTAATACAACATAAATTGCAGATTGCGGAGTGTATCTCTCTATATATTAACCAATTACCTAGGATAACATTATGAAGTACTACCCTCCTTTTGTTTCTTGCATTCCTCCAAACATTTTTCCAAATGCTCTGGATCGTAATAAACATATCTTTTACTATCTTTATACATAATACATTTGCATGGAAATCTAACCATTATTTGAATACCATATGTTCTTGCCACATTGGCTAATGTTATAAACCTTTTTCCGTCTCTGCTGTGTATCTTTTGAGACATCGGGGTAGACCCATATTTTTTGTCCCAGGTAAAGGGAGGATCTTTTTAACATAAATAATTGAAGAATTGTGTCTCTATCCGATGATAAAGCAAATTTTACTAAGAGAGTCCCTCTCTCCTCTACCTGGGAACTACATGACGTCTCAATCAAATCGGTTACGTTCAATGATATTTCCTGTATATCTGGGGGAGGTGTTTTACCTCGATCTTTATTTATAAAATAGACACTTAGAACTGCTGGGAAGTTACCTGGAGACATTTGTAATATCTCTAAGAAATAATTTTTCAGCTGTTCTTTTAATGAGACCATTTTGCATTTTGGGAAATTCACCATTCTCAAATTAGAATATCTAATTTGATTTTCCAGATTTTCAACTTTCTTTGTAATTGACATTTCCCCCTGAATAATAGAAGATTGCCCTTTCTTAACAGTATTAATCTCATCTTCAACTTTTTTCAAAGTCACCCCATAATTTGTAACCAATGGGTTTATATTTAGTAGGATGTCTTGCATATCCTCGATATTCCCATTTAATTTCACAATATTATTTTGAAGCGTAGAAATCGCTTGCCATAACATTTCCATTGTCGCTGTACCCTTATCTAATACTGGCGTAGATAATAATTCCTGAGGGTTAGCCAATTTCTAGTTAGTAGCAGTCCCTAAAAGGGGTGGGGTACTTCCTCCAGGTGTTTCAATACTTCGGTCGGATCTACCTCCGAGGTTCGATACCTCCTGTTCCAGGGGGGGATTTTCCTTTCTCCCCCTTTCTAGCGGAACTTTCATGTCACTGCCCCCCTCAATCGGACTTGATTGAAAAAAAAACGGATACCGTTCCTCTGCCAAGCCTGCTGCGGTGACAATTGTAGCGCTCACGGGTGGTGTAGGTGTTATTGGGGCCCCAGGACTGAGAGTCGCTTCTCCCAACAGAACTGAAGTTTGCTCACCTGCCAGATCTGTAGCGGGAATCTCTGGGGTCAAAAGCTCCGTAGCCGGATAGAAAGTTGTCAGCATTGTTTGTTTAGGGCTCGGTCTGGCGAGGGTTGAGGCTTCTTGCCTAACTTTGCCCTTTCGTTTGGTGTGCGGCGTAAAGGAACTTAAAACTCTGGTACAAAAAAACAAGCTGCAACTTCCACACAGTTACTGCAATTAAATCCGTAATTCAAGAGGTGATGTGAGAAAACAATTGAGCGTAAAGGGCAGCCTACCAGCCTTCTCCGGCCTAAGCCGGTCAAAGCCGCGCGCTCCAAAGGAGCGCGCGGCTTAGGCAGCGCGCTGCGACAGCGGGGCGCCGCCTGCCCTTTGATCTTATAGGGCACGGGCTGCCCTCACGTCACTCACGTAGGTCAGTCCCGCATTCTTCCTCCTCCACAGTCTGGCTAGGTCTCTCGAGCTCTGCCGGGGGTTCGAAACGATATTCCAGGGTAAGGCTCACCGGACCCAGGTACGTTTGAAGCCTCTCACCACCTTCCTTAGGCTCCCCCTGCATTTTCATTTTTAAGTTCTTTCAGCACTCTGGGATGTATACCATGTGGTTCAAGTGATTTGCTACTCTTAGGGGCGGATTTTCAGAGCCCTGCTCGCGTAAATCCGCCCAAAACCGGGCGGATTTACACGCGCAGTGCCCCGGGACTCGCGTAAGTCCCGGGGTTCTCCGAGGGGGGCGTGTCGGGGGGCGGGCCCGGTCGTCGTGGCGTTTCGGGGGCGTGTCGGCAGCGTTTTGGGGGCGGGTACAGGGGCGTGGCTATGGCCCGGGGCGGTCCGGGGGCGTGGCCGCGCCCTCCGTACCCGCCCCCAGGTCGCGGCCCGGCGCGCAGGAGGCCTACTGGCGCGCGGGGATTTACGCCTCCCGGAGGGAGGCGTAAATCCCCCGACAAAGGTAAGGGGGGGGTTTAGACAGGGCCGGGCGGGTGGGTTAGGTAGGGGAAGGGTGGGGAAGGTGAGGGGAGGGCAAAGGAAAGTTCCCTCCGAGGCCGCTCCGATTTCGGAGCGGCCTTGGAGGGAATGGGGGTAGGCTGCGCGGCTCGGCGCGCGCCGGCTATACAAAATCCATAGCCTTGCGCGCACCGATCCAGGTTTTTAGGAGATACGCGCGGCTCCGCTCGTATCTACTAAAATCCAGCGTACTTTTGTTTGCGCCTGGAGCGCAAACAAAAGTAGGCTATTTGCGCGCCTTTTAAAATCCGCCCCTTAGTCTTTTAGTTTGTCAATTTGCCCTAGGTTCATTGAGATTTATTACAGTGCCTCTGAATCATCTCCTTTACATGTCACTTCTGGCCTGGTATCTGCCTTACATCTTCCTCAGTAAATATTGAAGCAAGGGAGTCTGGTTCTTAGAATACCCACAGGGCTGGATTTTAATAGCTACGCGTGGGCATAGATTTGTGCGCGTAACCCGGCGCGCAAAAATCTATCCCGATTTTATAACATGCGCGTGCAGCTGTGCGCATGTTATAAAATCCAGGGGTCGGCACGCGCAAGGGGGTGCATACTTGTGCACCTTGCGCGCGCTGAGCCCTAGGGGAGCCCTGATGGCTTTCCCCGTTTTGCATGAAGTTGAACAAAGAACCAAGTTAATTTAGAATATAAGAACTGTCATACTGGGTCAGAACAAAGGTTCATCAAACCCAGAATCCTGTTTCCAACAGTGGCCGATCCAGATCACAAGTACCTGGCAAGATCCTAAACAGTAAATAGATTCCCAAGCTGCTATCTCGCAGTGATAAATAGTGGCTATTCTCTGTTTACTTGGTTAATAACAATATATGGACTTCTCTTCCAGGAACGTTTTGAAGCCCTTTTTAAACCCATCTATGCTAATCATTTTAACCATTTCCACCATTTCCTCTGGCAATGAATTCCAAAGCTTAATTGTGCATTGAGTGAAAAATAATTTTCTCTGATTTGTTTTGAATGTGCTACTTACTAACTTCATGGAGTGTCCCTTAGGCTTTGGTTTTTTTGAAAGAGTAATTAACCAATTTACTTTTACCCATTCTAATCCATTCATGATTTTATAGACCTTTATCATATCTCGCCTTAGCCATATCTTTTCCATGCTGAGCAGCCCTAACCTCTTTAGCCTTTCCTCACAGGGGAGCCATTCCATCCCTTTTATTATTTTGATTACCCTTCTCTGTATCTTTTCCAATGCATCTGTATCTGTTTTGAGATATGGCAACCAGAACTACACAGAATACTCCAGGTGTGGCCCCACCATGGAGTGGTACACAGACATAATGACATTGTCTGATTTATTCTCCATTCCTTTCTTAATAATTCCTAACATTCTGTTTGATTTTTTGATCGTTGTTGTACACTGAGCCAAGGATTTCAAAGTATTGTCCACTAAGATGCTTTCCTGGGTTGTAACTCCTAATATGGAACCTAACATTGTGTTACTACAGTGTGTGTTACTTTTCCCCATGTGCATCACTTTGCAGTTTTCCACATTAAATTTAATCTGTCATTTGAATACTCAGTTTTCCAGTCTAGCAAGGTCCTCCTGCAATTGTTTTTACAATCTGTCAGTGATTTTACAACTTGGAATCATTTTATGTCATCTGCAAATTTGATCACTTCACTCATTCCCCTTTCCAGATCATTTATATTAAAAAGCACTGGTCCCAGTACAGATCCCTGAGGCACTCCACTGTTTACCTTTCTCCACTGAGAAAACTGACCATTTAATCCTACTTTCTGTTTCAGATCCTTTAGCTAGTTTGCAATCCACAACAAGACACTGCCTCCTATCCTATGACTTTTTAATTTTCTCAGGGACACATTGTCAAACACCGTCTGAAAATCCAAATATACTACATCCACTGGCTCAACATTATCCTCTTATTTATTAATCCCTTCAAAAAAATGTAATAGATTGGAGAGGCAAGATTTCCCTTGTGTAAATGCATGCTGGCTGTGGCCCATTAAACCATGTCTTTCTATATGTTCTGTGATTTTGTTCTTTAGAATAGCTTCCACAATCGTTCCTGGCACTGAAGTCAGACTCACCAATCTATAGTTTACTGGATTACCCCTGGAGTCCTTTTTTTTTTTTTTTAATTTTCATTATTTTCACTCTTTTTTATAGAGAATATCATTTGAGAAATCAGGTACATAGATATAATACAACTTAATATTACTAATTACAAAATGAAATATCCAGTATTGAAATACCATATTTATCTATGCATCACAATATAAGTAATATAGGGGGGCGTCATTGGAAACGAGCATCGTAATTAGGCAAAATAATTAAAAAAAAAAAAAAGGAAAAGAGTGGCTCAAGTGATTAATGTGGTTATTAACTATTCTATCGACGCAGCAGTAGTGGTATTTTGAGGTTGACCCTCCAAGAACCCTCTAAGTTGTGACACTTCAAAAAAAACATATTTAACATTATTATGTAATATACAACATTTACAGGGGTATCTGAGGTCAAATTTAGCTCAGATTTTTTGAACCTCTAATCTCAACGAAAGAAACTCTTTCCTTCTAGCCTGAGTGTCTTCCACTAGATCAGGGAACATCCACACTTTTTGGCCTAGAAAAAGAGATTGCCTATTACGAAAAAACTGTTTTAAAACATTGTTACAGTCCATTAAGAATGCAAAAGAAATTAGCATAGATCTTCCTTGAAGGACCTCCTCCTCTAAAGATGTTTCCAATATTCTTGAAATGTCCAATGAAACTGAACCTCCTGGTCCTGATACATTAACTTGATTTACTTGGGGTAAATAATAAATCTTAGTAATAACTGGCATTGCTGCCTCTGGCAATTTAAGCACTTGCAGTAAATAACTTTTGAAAAGATCAAGCGGTGATACCAGGTTAACAACAGGAAAGTTAAGTACCCTCAGATTCAACGCCCTCATTGAGTTCTCCACATTTTCCAGCCTTTTATTGTGAGAAGTCTCTGATTTCACCAAATTATTTTGAACATTTTCAAGCTGAGAAACCCGTTGACTTAGGTCTTCAAGCTTCAGGTTATACATTGTAAGCAAATTTGTATTAATAAGAACTTGATTTTTTGTCTCAGTCATCGTTTGAGTTAGTGATATTAAAGATTTTTCAATTGATTTCATAACTGTCCACATACCTTGTGCTTTAATCAAATCGGAGGATTTTTCATTACCGAGAGAGCTCGTGTTAGCCAGCGCCTCACTCCCACTGCTGCCCACTCCTTCCTCTAATTCTTGATCAATGTTCTCCTTAATCTTCACGGCAGCTCTCACCGTTTGTTGGTCCGCATGGTCTTCTCTGCTTTCCAACCCTAACAGGGTCCTCGTTGCCGGTGACCAGGGTTCCCCACGTTCTTCGGTGAGTTTTTCCCGTTGCTGACCTCCTGAGGCTTCCCTGAATTCTCCCCAGGTAGCCTCATTGTCCGCCGGGCTCCTGGTAGATAAGAATAGGGGGTGGGGGGGGGGAAGCTGGTCTCGTCAGTTCGCCTGGGCTCAAGGTTGTATCAAAGGCCAAGGAGAAGGGAGTTTGCTCTAGCTCCCCTCCTCCAGCGGCCGCCTCCTTCGGCATCGTAACCACATTGCTGGCGAAGAAACCCTCTATTTGCGGCAGGAGTCCTTTTTAAAGATCGGGATTACATTGGCCACCCTCCAGTCTTTGGGTACAATAGACAATTTTAATGATAGGTTACAAATTATTAATAATTTTCATATTTTCATTTGCAGGAAATCCAAACTTATTTGTGGTCTTAGATTTTTAAGACCTTTGAAGCAGGGTCATGTCACCTTCTATCAAAGTCAGATTAAAAGGGATGGGAACTGAGAAGGCTTCAAGCCCAGGCCCTCAGCTTACTCATAGTAACATAACAACATAGTAGATGATGGTAGAAACAGACCAATTGGCACATTCAGTCTGCCCAGTTATTCTTTTCCACACTGCGAAGGATATATCCCAGCTGCCAGTCATAGATGGTGATTGCCTACAAGATACTGCTTCTTATCTGAGGCAGTTGTTTTGTTATCTTTCTCATCTGCACCCAACCATCTTGAATAGAGGAGCAAACAAAATCCTCAACTTATTTCACACCCAGTACCCCTTTCTCCCCCTGTCTTAAGCATAAAACCTTTTGATAATTTAAATAGACACCAACATTAGTGTAATGGCAAGGGAGTGGTTAAGGCCACCAGGTGGTATTAAATCTCTTTGTAATTCCCAGAAATGTCTATACACTGTACTTAGTTGAGTTTCACTTTTATTGTCTCAGTGAATTGAGTATATATTATAATGAAAGTCTAATAAAAATTGCAATGCACATAAGAATAAGGTATAATGTAAACAAGAACAAATAAAACAAGTATAATAAAAGATAAGATAAAAGAAAGTATATGCATAGAATAAGTTAATTAAAAATCAGAGACTATATATTATATATATATATAGCAATCAAAAAATTGTTGGCAGTATTGTCTCTACCAGTGCTGTAACTAGCATATATGCAAAAAAAACCCCAACATAAAAATGTGGGAGACACCAAGCACTCTTGTGTATTCAATAAGTCATTTCAAAAGGTGATGTTTCTTAAAATTGTTATTCTTTTATTGAACGTTTTAACAATAATCAAAATTTTCCATATATCCTTAGATATTATATATACACTAAAGTCAACATTAAGTCCACTGAATTTTGACCCTCAATCCTTACCTACTACTTCCCTGAATCTTACCCTAATAGAACTTTGTGCAATCTGACCACATTGATGTAATGTTAGGTCTTCTTTAGTGGATACACCACTTACTTCTGATGAATAAAACGGAAAATAAAACGGAAAATGTCATAATGCCTCTGTATCGCTCCATGGTGAGACCGCACCTTGAATACTGTGTACAATTCTGGTCGCCGCATCTCAAAAAAGATATAATTGCGATGGAGAAGGTACAGAGAAGGGCTACCAAAATGATAAGGGGAATGGAACAACTCCCCTATGAGGAAAGACTAAAGAGGTTAGGACTTTTCAGCTTGGAGAAGAGACGACTGAGGGGGGATATGATAGAGGTGTTTAAAATCATGAGAGGTCTAGAACGGGTAGATGTGAATCGGTTATTTACTCTTTCGGATAGTAGAAAGACTAGGGGACACGTGCTTGGAAACAAGAAAAGGCTCCCACCAGACAGCAAGTAATTACAAGGTTGTTGCAGATCCATCGCCTGGAACAGTTAACAGCAATCAAGCAGAAGAAACTTTCTCGCTTTCAGTTGAGATGGCAGCCGTTCGTGGACTGGACCCGAGCTGCTGCCCAACCGCCTGGGATTCCTGCAGATACAGGTTGAGCTTTGGACACTGACGGACTGCTCTTGTTGGAGATGGGGGGAGAAGAGTTTTATGAGTATTTTGGGGTGAATGGCAGATGGTACCATGCTTTTTGTATTATTCCAGATCTTTCTTATACCACTTCTTTGTTCTCACTTTCTCCCTGAGAGGTATTAAGTTCTTCAACACCGTACAGTATTTTGCTGATGAGAGGGGTAAGGGGGAGGGTGGGTGGGGTTCTGGGGGGTATGGGGTTAAAGTATGCTTCAGCTTGGATCTTTACACTGTATTTCAGTTTCATTACCATGTTGAGGCAAGGGAGCCTGTAGCTAGTGATGGTATGTGTCATTTTTTGCTGTCTGTGTTTGTACTGCTTCAGCCTCCTTTAAACTTTAAATAAAAAAAAAAAAAAAAAAAGAAAGACTAGGGGACACTCCATGAAGTTAGCATGGGGCACATTTAAAACTAATCGGAGAAAGTTCTTTTTTACTCAACGCACAATTAAACTCTGGAATTTGTTGCCAGAGGATGTGGTTCGTGCAGTTAGTGTAGCTGTGTTTAAAAAGGGATTGGATAAGTTCTTGGAGGAGAAGTCCATTACCTGCTATTAAGTTCACTTAGAGAATAGCCACTGCCATTAGCAATGGTTACATGGAATGGACTTGGTTTTTGGGTGCTTGCCAGGTTCTTATGGCCTGGATTGGCCACTGTTGGAAACAGGATGCTGGGCTTGATGGACCCTTGGTCTGACCCAGTATGGCATTTTCTTATGTTCTTATGTTCTTATCTTATTTCTATTAATCAGATGATATTAGTCTAATATATTTTCAATGAACATATATTAATGGTGTATTCCGTTCAACAGGTTCTATCTTCCATCCCGACAAGGACCTCGTTTCGCCACTGTTGGCTTCTTCAGGGGAATGTTCTCGTTAAGACCAAACATCAATAGAAACCCACAATTGCCATCACTTGTATCTATAATGCATAGAACAATATTAAAATAAATATGTTCAAATACCATATATAATATATCATCATATTTGCCCTATTCTTATCACAGACATCATTTAGAACATTAAACATATATAAATATATTAATTTACAATTCATAAATGATAATTAATCAACACTACAATTTATAAAACCTTCTCCTGAGTCCCACTCCTACCTGAACATCAAGGAGTGGACTCAGAAAAACATTCAATTCACTCCGGCTCGAAAGCTCCCATCATTTAATGTGAAAAAACTCCCGAATGTGAATGTAAACCTGTGAAATGATTCAAACAAGAATATGTTTTCAACTTCTTGTTCCCCAGCAGTTTGATTATAATCATCTCAAAAATAATTTAAAAAAAATAATTTAAATATATTTCTTTTTAGTCAGGATAATCTTAAGATGCTCCCACAATGAAACCATCATTATATTACCTCTCTGCTCCGTCAGAAACCCGACTCCACATATGTAGACCATAAATTTCTCTCCCGGGATCTCCAAATTTTTCTCCACACCTACAAGGACCACAGAGTTTATATCCACGCTAATCTAAAAATATCATGCATTCAGTATAAGGTTTATTTTTGTACCTGATTTTAAATTATTACAACTTTCAAGATGAAGACGAATCCACTGCTCCACCGGACTTCCAACTAACTCTTTAATGAACCGCACGGTACAAACAAAGTGCCTTATTAGATATCTTCATAGTGTGTCCCAAAATTTCTCTACCACTGTCTATTTATACGAATACAAAAAACAGAACAGGGTTAAATGCTTGACGATCCTCTACCAATGAGTCTCACCATATATTAAAGAAAGCTGCAACGCTCACCTTAGTCGTCTTATAGCCGTGCGTCTTGTCTCAGTGCTGTTTCTTAATGGAACTGATATCGCCAGACTCTCCTTTTATACTCCTCCTCTCTATATTGTATCATCCAATCCACACTCACACTCACAAGCCTGTCCAATCATTCCACCTCTTTTTTGTAAACCAATCCACAGACGTATGTCTATGCATCAACTCCGCCTCTTCACAGTCTCTGCCATTTAACTAGCTCAATCAATACTTGCCCATACTACTTTTACCTCTTCTCCTTCACTTTACCCGCTTGCTCTTCAACCAGCATACTAGAGTAAAAAGTGTATCTTAGCCCCACCTTTAGATTATGTATCTACCCCGTTTGTGTTTTAGCTATGCTTCACAAACCTCCCAAGATATGTTTGAAAAACATAATCAACTAAGAATATAATTCTTCACTAATAACAAAATAAAGAATTATGTTCATCTGTACTTCACTAACCATAAGGTGTTATCCAAACTTCCTCAAGTTAATATTCCAGAGATAAATTATGATCAACCTATACTGAGTCCACATCTGTTCATATACATAATAAGGCCACTACATTACCTCCACTACACATTACCTCTCATATTCCTTTCATTACCACTATAACCATCAGCCTATTTTGAAGTACAAGAATGGTTTGTTCATCTCTCTTCCTTATTGTTTATATACCTCATCATACCAGATATCTGTATAACTCAATGTTGTTATTTACATAAACGCTTCCCATTCAATTGTGGCGTTAAGTCCCTTAGGTGCTGTAGTTTGCCAATAGTAAATAAATCTCTGTTCTGTTTGCCGAAGATCCTGGGAAATATGTCCTCCCCTCCTATTAGGGCGCTGCTGTAAAATGCAAAATTTTAACTGATCCTCTGTGTGACCATGATCCTGCCAATGTTTAACCAAAGGGGAATCAATTTTACCCGTATGTATGCAGCTCCTATGCTGTATAATGCGGGTTCATATGGGTAATTTAGTCTGACCAATGTACAACTTTAGACATGGGCATAAGATGACATATATAACCCTGTCTGTACTCACATCCCTGAGGTCATCCCATGAATTTTCAGCAGTGAAGCAATCTGTCACTCTTAGGACTCAGTGAGCTGGAGCATGGCATGTCATTGAACATCTTGCATTACTGCCAATACTGAGGTGTTGGTCTCGTAAAGTGGTTTATATAGAATATCTCGTTCTTTGTCTGACTTTCCTGACAATACCCAGCCATCAATCATACTGTTCACTTTCTTCATTCTCATACATTCTAGTCTTAAGGCAGAGAGGCCCTGCCATATGTTGGATCATAATAAGGTCAGCAGAATATGACCTATAGGCAACTCAATAATGCGGATTTCCGGAGAGCCTCAGAGACTCGCCACTTATACACAAAATTCAGTGATTTAGATTTTCAGAAAAGACATAAAGCTTAACAGAAAAGAGTTGCCAAAAGGCTTAACAAATCATACATATATATATATTTACAATTTATACAGTTCAGTGAGGTGTTCAATTCTTCAGGGGCCTATCTGGCCCTGGCCCCATAACATTGAAATGTTTCACATTTTAAGTCCCTGTCTAAATCTAATATAATTTGTGTGGTTCTGGCTCAAACATCTGGCCTGCTAGGTACCCATAGCCTTTTTGGATGATATCCTACTACCTCCAAGCTGTCACACAGCTGGCTGGCCTCTGAAGAGTTGTAGTTTTATTTATAATACCAGTCATCAATAATAATATCTCATACACATTATATAAATCAATGTTTCCCAATCCAGTCTAGGAGGTGCACCTAGCCAGTTTGGCTTTTCAGGATATCCATAGTGAATATGCACAAAATACTTTTGCATTCACTGGGTCTCCAAGTTGGGCAAATATATCTTCAACATATTCATTATGGATATTCTGAAAACCAAACTAGTCAGAGTCCCATTCAGAGGTGGAGGCATGATTTTCTTGCAACTTTACCCAGATAAATTAGACCCTTTCCCATTTATATCTCATGTAGTTCTGGTACTCCACAATCATGGCCTTATTGATTTAACCAGAAGGCTATTAGTTGTTTTGTCTGTGTGTTTTATCTATTTGTCTTGACTAAATTGTATGCTCCATGAGCAAGGACAATCGCTTATGTGTATCTGTACAGCACTGTGTGCATCTTGTAATGTTATAGAAATAATTGATATTAGTAGTACTAGCAGTATTAGTGTCTTTCCAGTTCAGGATGTTGGATAGTAATAAATAAATATGAAAGCAGATTTCACTTATATATTGGACTGGTTGTACTTTGATAGTGGTATCAGAGGCTATATCTCAAATCACAGTTTCAGGTGGTAAACTCCTCATAACATTAAAATATCTGAAACTGCAGGGTTCCCTGAGCAGGGGGAAAAATTATTTTTAAGGTTTTTGCATTGCATTCCCTTAAGTCCGAATTCAATGTCTTGGATACAGCAGTGATTATAACAGCACTGACAAGTGTTAAAGTCGCTGTGTGGTAAAAACACACTAAAAGCTGACTTGGCTTCCAACAATACCTTGACTAATATAGTATGAAATGATGAAAATGTTCTATACAGTGGTTCAGTTAATGCTTCAATGGTATAAGTGCTTTAAATACATTTGTGACTTCTTATAGTCTTGCTTAAGCTTAAGATGTTAAAGCCAGTTGATTCAGTCTTTAATCTGATGCTTCTTCCATCCATTGGCATAGGGCAAGTTAGTGCTTCTGTTGCGCCGGAGGTGGACCCTTGGGCCGAGGTGAGGTTGGCGCTACCCGTAGGAGGGATCCTACGGTCCTCACCATCGGCAGGCAGAGTGGGCTGAAGGACAGAGTCTGGCTGGCGCTTCAACAATACCAGCCCTCGTTTCCCACGGGTTGAGCCTTTGGGTACCGGAGCAGGCTGGACTTAGGTGGGCCTCCGTATGCTGTCGTTGATGGAAGCATCGAGAGGTCAGCCCAGAGGCAGCAACAGTGGAAAGAAGAAGTCTGTACTGGACGAGGCAGAGTCCCGGAGACCCGGGCGCCAAAAGAACCAAAGTCAGACAGGGGGCGCCCTAGTAAGAGCAGGCTGAAGCCTGAATAGGCCAAGTCCAGGACGTAGATTGAAGAAGCGTCGTAGGGCAAGATGGAGTCAGGGTCGGTGGCAAACAGGAAGCAGTGGCAAGAAGAAGCTGAGGTCTGAACGAGGAGAGAGTCAATGACGTAGTCAGGCAATGCAGAGGTCTGGGCTTGGAGAGAGTCAACGGCGTGGACAGGAACAACAAAGGTCTGGGCTTGGAGAGTGT
This sequence comes from Rhinatrema bivittatum, assembly GCF_901001135.1. Taxonomy (NCBI): domain Eukaryota; kingdom Metazoa; phylum Chordata; class Amphibia; order Gymnophiona; family Rhinatrematidae; genus Rhinatrema; species Rhinatrema bivittatum. The sequence continues at coordinate 49,380,476 of NC_042616.1, read as the reverse complement.
CAACGGCGAGGTCAGGCAAAGCAGAGGTCCGGGCTTGGAGAGTGTCCGCGGCATGGTCAATGTGACAAGGCAATAGCTAAAGCCAGAAGAATGCTGGGCTGCATAGAGAGAGGAATATCGAGTAAGAAAAGGGAAGTGATTATCCCCTTGTACAGGTCCTTGGTGAGGCCTCACCTGGAGTACTGTGCTCAGTTCTGGAGACCGTATCTCCAAAGGGACAGAGACAGGATGGAGGCGGTCCATAGAAGGGCAACCAAAAAGGTGGATGGTCTTCATCGAATGACTTATGAGGAGAGATTGAAGAATCTAAATATGTACACTCTGGAGGAAAGGAGGAGCAGGGGTGATATGATACAGACTTTCAGATACTTGAAAGGTTTTAATGATCCAAAGTCAATGACAAACCTTTTTCGCTGGAAAAAAATCAGCAGAACCAGGGGTCACAATTTAAAACTCCAGGGAGGAAGACTCAGAACCAATGTCAGGAAGTATTTCTTCACGGAAAGGGTGGTGGATGCCTGGAACTCCCTTCTGGAGGAAGTGGTGAAGACCAAAACTGTGAAGGATTTCAAAGGGGCGTGGGATAAACACTGTGGATCCATAAAGTCTAGAGGATGTGAATGAAGAGAAGAGGCATGGGGTGGCTTGCAGGAAATGGACAGCTACTACCTGGTGATTAATACCCTTATTCAATAAACATACATACGGTTAATGCGATTCCAACATTGCTCTATGCTTCAACAGCAAGAGGAAATGTGGAAAAAAGGATTTGCATTCACAAAAAGTGGGGGAGTAGCTTGCTTGTTGCGGCAGTTACTACCCCAAACCAAATAAGCCTGATACTTCACTTGGAATACATATCCATCACAGCTCACTGCTTCAACGGCAGGGGGATGAAGAAAAGAGGATGTATATTCAGACAACAATCAACGAGGACTGACTTGCACAGGCTGGGTAAACAAATAAGCATGGGAGTAGCTTGCTTATTGTGGCAGTTACTTCCCCTAACCAATTAAGCTTGAAACTTCACTTTGATGCAGCTCCAGCACTGCTCTCTACATCAATGGCAGGGGTAGAAGGTAAAAAGTTACTAATAAGGGCCAAGAGTAACAGATAAGTATGAGAAAAAAAAAGTGTGAAAGCTTGCTGGGCAGAATGGATGGGCCGTTTGGTCTTCTTCTGCCATCATGTCTATGTTTCTATGGTCAGGCAAAGCAAGGGTCATCTCCGAGAAGGCAATCCAAGTGAAGGTTAGGAATCAGGAACGCAGGAACGAGGAAACCAGGAATAGGAGTCAGCGATGATCAGGAACCAGGAACAAAGGAGAATCACCAGGAGGCAACAAGTACACAACCAGCGTGGAGACCTGTTGCAAAGGCAAACCTGAGGAGTGGAGCCCGGCCTTAAGTAGCGGGACTCAGCTGACGTCATCATCCGGGGCCGCGGCCAGCTCCCGCCGCGGGCCCTTCATAAGACTCAATGGTGCACGCGCACCTGCCAAGGGAGGGGCGCTGGATGGTGGCGTCTCTCCACGGGCCACACGGAGAGGCCCGACGCGGAGCACAGGGATCTGCAGCTGAGACTGAGGCACCGGGGGCGGCCCAAGGATGGAGCCGGCAGCCCACCGCCGCCAGGGATGAGGAACCAGGCACTGGATTAATCTGAGAGAGGTGAGGGGGCGGGGCCGTGGGTCTGCTGCGGCCGACACCCATAACAGCTTCCTTCCCAATGTTGGTGAAGTAAGGTGAAATGCATTTTACACAGACATTTATCTCCTATCTCTCCACATAGTTTTCTCCTCTGAACTCCTTAGTTTCCTCACAGTACCTGAATGGCCCCAAGTATACTCCTTTTCTTCCTTCCAGTATCAGAAGGCTACTCCTGTTACTCTTCTTCTTAAAATTTCCAGTAGATATTTTTGGACCCTGTTGGTGGTCCATCTCAATTCCTTTCTCCCCTCTCTCCTTTTCCTTTGGATGGCTATTAGTCATCTCTCCTTTGGATAATAATGATCCTCAGGTTTCTTCTCAAGGAAGGGACCTCTCCCTTTTGTTGTTAGAACAGGAAAACCCCAAAATAACTAAGTCCCTAGTTAGTAGGTACTTAGAACTCAAATAAATCATGATAAAAATATAAAAGGGATAGGATATGAGAGAGGGACAGAAATTCTCATAATCAAAATAAAAGTCCATGAAGAAGGTAAGCTCAAATAACAGAAAATAGCAGAGGAAAGCCAAGACATGCTGCCTCTGGAAAAAATAAACTAAAATCCACACCTTAAGATGATGGGCTGGCTAAAGGAATACATCATTTACGCTCATCTCTATGGGGGAGCTCTACAACCATACTACAGATGTTATGTTTCCTGCCAAAACAAAAGTGGCTTGCCTCTATTCCCTTTCCCAGTAGGGTTCCAATGAATCTCTACATATGTCATAAAAAAATTATGAAAATATAAATTAAACCTACATGGAGCAGGTTAAATTATTTTATTTATTTATTTATTTATTTATTTAAGTTTTTTATATACCAACATTCAAGACAATAGTCCCATCATGCTGGTTCACATGAAACAGGGGTGCAAAATAAGCTTAAACTTGAACAATAGTGCGGAAAAAGCAGTTACATGTAACAGGGGAAAATAGAACTTGGAGTAAGAAGGAAGAAAGGAAAAGGAAAACCAGATAATTACATATGATTACATCGTAAGAGGTAGCTAATAGTGATCTTGGTGGTGATGTGTGTTGATTGTTATGAGTTAAATAATATTGGAGTTAGGAAAAGCCTGCATGAATAACCAGGTCTTGAGTCTTTTCTTGAAGGTTGAGAGGCTGGGAGGCCTCTCAACCTTCAAGAAAAGGTCGGCGCTTGCAAGGAGGTCCACAATTGTGGACCTCCTTGCAAGCGCGAAACCTTTTAAAATCTACCCCTGTGTGTATTATCTGATTCTATTAATAGCTGTAAAATAAAAGAAAGTGCTAGAACTCCCCCCATGCTTCAGATGTTTCTTCTTTCCTTTTCCTCTTATCTTTGACATTATTCTTTATCATTCCGGACTTTTGTGGTTTTGGACTCACCAGCGTGCCTTGGAGTAGGCTTCTAATAAAACTATGCCCCTGGCCTCTCAGGCTCAGAGCTTTCTTATTGCTGGTTGTGATTTTATTGCAGGAGCGACTTGCACAGCAGCAAAGGAAATGTGAAGAAGTGAAACAGAAAATCCCAGTTCATCACATTGGCCAGTACTCTTTCTTGAAGATGAATGCGTTCGAGCAACAATGATGCCTCTGCTGCAAGAAAACCCTGCACAAGCCTTTGTAAAATTGTATTTAATTGAACAATCAAATTTTGATTTTTTTAAACAAATGAAAATACTTCAGAAAAGATTCTGAATCAAAATGTAGCAAGTCTGAGATCTAGTAAATATATTTGCAAGCTGTGAACATTAAAAACATGTTATTCAAATATTCTTGATGTTAAAAAATAAATACTGTGTAATATTGAGATCTTTGAGTTGTGTTCCAGCTCAAAACTTCAGAATTTATTGGGGTACATAAATCCTTTACCCTTTTGATCAGTATAGTACTTTCAATGTTGCACAATGGTTGGCGTAGAGACTAAGGGTTGTCAACTAGGCTCCATGTTATAAGGCAGGACTCTCCAAGCCTGTTCCTTGGAACCTTAACCGAGTTGCTTTTTAGGATTTCCCCAGTGAATATGAATAAGGTATATTTGTGTTCAATAGAGGCAGTGCATTCATATAGATATGATGCATATTTACTATGGAAATCCTGAAAACCAGACTAGTTTTTGCCCACGAGCATTGAATTTAAGGATCACTGTCATAAGGAACTGACTAATCTTAAGAAAAGCAGGATTACAGTCCATGCATACAATAGGATAATACAAGCACTAGATTTGCTTGTAGGGGTGCCGCAACGTATATGTCCCTATTCGTTATATTCGTGGGGAGGCGAAACATATCGCGCCTCCCCACGAATATAACTTATCATCCGTTGCATTCGTTGTCCGCCATTTTGCGATGGCGATTTTAATTTTAATTCCTATAAAATCCGGGGTCGGTGCGCCGAGCCCGAGGGGAGCTCTGATGGCTTTCCTTGTTCCCTCCAAGACCGCTCTGAAATCGGAGCGGCCTCGGAGGGAACTTTATTATGGCCCCACCCCACCTTCCTTTCCCTTCCCCTATGTAACCCACCCCTCCAGCCCTAACTAAATCGTCCCCTCTCCCTACCTTTGTTGTAGGCTCCGACACAGGCTGCTGTATCGGGGCACTCAGCCACGCCCCGGACCACCCCCGGACTGTGGCCCTGCCCTCGGACCACCAATTTTTGCAAGCCCCGGGACATACGCGTGTCCCGGAGCTACCGCCCCCGGACAGCCAATTTTTGCAAGCCCCGGGACATACGCGTGTCCCGGGGCTTGCGCGCACCACCGAGCCTATGCAAAATAGGCTCGGCGTGCGCAGGTTTTTTTTTAAAGGGTTACACGTGTAACCTACGCACGTAACCCTTGTAAAATCCGTCCCAAAGGACGCCATTTCACAGTATCCAGAGCCAAAAACCAGCCCTTTCCTGTGAGTCATCAGTGACTCACAGGAAAGGGTCGGACAGGTTGGCACGGATACCGGAATGCAGCCTATCAGTACTTACATTCTGTGAAATGCACTGAATGCAGCCATTCGTGCTGTCATTCAGTGCTCGGTGACCATTTTACTGATGACCCAGCACTATATATTCTTCAGCACGAGGCATGCCACGCACTTTCTTTGCAGGGGTGGTGTGGGGAAGTGGGCTTTGTGAAGGAGGCTGCACTGAGAGATAGGCTAGTTAGTAAAGAGAAAAAAAAAGCTATTTATTCTTTATTTTGCTGCAGTGCCAGCTAGCCCTGTTTGTGTTTTAAGCAGTTTATTATTTAGGTGATCTGAGATGGTCTCTGTGTGTCAGGGAGAGAAGCTACTAGCAGTGCCCTTTTTTTTCATTCACCCTCTGGGCTAGGCTGCAAGCAAGCATGATTTGGGTGTTGTGGCTGGGAGAGATATATTTGATTTTGCTAGAATTTGCATTGGAAAATATATTCATCGACTTTCGTGCTGTGGCAACAAATCCAGCTTTTTAAAACTGAGTTTGTTTAATTCAACTCACTCAGTCTCTCTGTGCACTGGGCTTCAGTGGGCAGTGGGTAGTTAAACAGACTGAACTTTATTATTGGGACGGTCTGTGCATGAAATCCCCAGTCTGCCTCTTTTGTGCTTACAAGCAAACTGCATGTGTGTGCACACCACACTCGTTACATTATTGCACAGCAAGGCACCGTGACAGTGGGCAGTGGGTAGTTTAACAGACTGAACTTTATTATTGGGACGGTCTGTGCAGTGAAATCCCCAGTCTACCTCTTTTGTGCTTACAAGCAAGCTGCGTGTGTGTGTGCACACCACACGCTTTAGATTAGTGCATATCACGGCACTGTGACAATGGGCAGTGGGTAGTTTAACAGACTGAACTTTATTATTGGGACGGTCTGTGCATGAAATCCCCAGTCTGCCTCTTTTGTGCTTACAAGCAAACTGCATGTGTGTGCACACCACACGCGTTACATTATTGCACAGCAAGGCACCGTGACAGTGGGCAGTGGGTAGTTTAACAGACTGAACTTTATTATTGGGACGGTCTGTGCAGTGAAATCCCCAGTCTACCTCTTTTGTGCTTACAAGCAAGCTGCGTGTGTGTGTGCACACCACACGCTTTAGATTAGTGCATATCAAGGCACTGTGACAATGGGCAGTGGGTAGTGCCACTCCCCCATTAAAGTTAAAAAGGGACCTGTCGCAATCTAAACTCTTTGTAGGGGCAGGCAGTTCCATCCAGAAAAAAAAGAAATCTGACCATGATGCATCACCATCGCCACCACCTGTTTCTGACCCTGTAGTTTTGGAGGTGAGGGAAAGGGAGGCTGAGTCATGCCAGACAAAATGTCGACACCCAAAAGAAGCAGGGGGACAGAAGTCTCAACTAACACTTAGTGTTGACAATGTAGCGCAGTCACTGTTTGCTTCTGATTCAGATGAAGAATCATCTTGTGTGGAATTCTCATCAGAAATGGAAGAAGTAATAGCTGACGAAGCTTTAGGAGGATCAGCTAGTCCTGTCTTAGCCTCCACTTCACTGCAGCAGGGGAGAGGTGAAACTGATGAGGAGGAGGAGGAAGAGCAGTCAGCGCAGGCACAGAGGGTGACTGAAGCCCCTGGCATTGCTTCTCAGGGTGCACCCAGTACTTCAGTTCCAGTACCAGCATCCACCCCCAATGCTTTAGAGAAGGGAGGATCACGAAAGACATCTGCGATCTGGAGCCACTTTAAAGTGTCGGATGACCCACGTTTTCCTCGGTGTAATTACTGTGGCAGGGCTATTAGCAGAGGCAAGCAAATGGGACATCTATCTAATTTTGGCATGATGCATCATATGACGAGGCAATACCCAACAAGAGTACTGCCATCTGGGGATGGTGGCAGTACCAGTTAGGGGACCCCTTCAAAGCAGCGTAAAGTAGTTCAAAAGCAGCAGAGTCAGCCCATGCCCTCATCCCCTTCTAGCAGTCAGGTGGCAGGCCAGCACCCCCTGACATGTGGCAGAAGCGACAACCTACCATGGAGGAAATGGGGTGGAGTGCGGTAACGCTATCCCGGGGTAGGAGGCAGGCAGCCTCAAAAGTTGTAACCAGGAGCATTGGGGAAATGATTACCCTTGATGACCAGCCCTTGCGGTTAGTGGAGAATGTGGGTTTCAAGCATTTTCTGAAGGTCGTAGTTCCAAATTACAAAGTCCCCTCCAGAACCACATTTAGCAGTAAGGTCATCCCCAGCCTGTACAAGCAGTATCACAGTCGCATGCAAGCGCTGCTAGCTAAGGCAGAGGGGAGAATGCATTTCACCTGTGATTTCTGGACCGCCATGAATGCTGCACACTCTTACCTCTCCCTGACAGCACACTGGTGGGACCAGGCTGAGGCAGGGGCAGCCAGCAGCTCTATTACAGAACAAGTATCAGGGTGGAGGTGGGCTTTACTGCACACCCACCTGACGGACCAGGGCCATACCGCAGCCAATATTCTAGCATGCATCAGACAGATGCTGGAGGGCTGGCAACTACACCAGTGAGTCAGGAATACTCAGGCAGGGTTCTTTGTCACAGACAATGGTGCAAACATGGTAAAGGCAATAAACGACGGGCACTTTAAGAACATCTAATGTTTTGCACAGACTCTGCACCTGGTAGTGAAGTCATCTCTGGGGTTGGATTCCAATTACAAAGAGAATGAATACCTGCATAGGTTAATACCGAAGTGCAGGAACATATCAGCGCACTTCCACAGAAGTGTGAAGGCGGGGCAGGTTCTCCAACAAAAGCAAACTGATTTGGAGGTGCCTCACAAGCGTCTCATTCAAGACATTGCCACCCGGTGGAATTCCACCTTTATGATGCTGGAAAGGTTAGTGGAGCTGCAGACACCCCTTCATGAACTTTCTGGTACAATGGACATAGGTATGCAGAATCCCCTAGGGCATCATGATTGGTTAGTCATGAGTCAGCTGGTAAAAATCTTGCAGCCCTTCAAGGATGTCACGGAGGAGCTGAGTTCCAGAAGTGCCACCTTGGCTGACATCATCCCTATAGTTAATCTCCTGGATGAACATTTGGAGGCATTTAAACAGGAAGAGGGAATGACAGTTGAGGTGCTGCATTTCTGGATGTTTTGCAGCAGAAGGTGGAAGAGAGATTAAGGCCTTTAACAGAACAGAATACATACATTCTCGCCACAATCTGTGATCCCCGTGTGAAAGGGAAACTCGCCCTACAGTACGATTCTCTCTTATTGGTGAAGGAGCACTGTTAGCAAAAGTGTGTGAAAAGGAGCGCCATAGGAGGAGACAGATTAGGCGTGAAGCAGAGGTGGAAACGGCGGGCACTTCAGAGAGTTGTGCTGCTAGCCCAAGCAGGAGCAGCACTCTGTCAGCGACAGATAGTACCTCCTCCTCCACTTCAGAATGCCAAAGGCATGTTGCCCATAAAGATTCATCTGTTGTGCGACGGGCGATAGAGAGAAAGCAGCTGGCATGAGTGACTCTCAGCCCACCCAAGCAAAGAAGACACCAGCACAGCTGTCAGTGACACGGTATCTCTCAGAGCCAACAGAGAACATGCAGACAGCTCCGCTGGCATATTGGGCACCCAAGTCCACTGTTTAGCCACACCTAGCCAAAGTGGCTCAGCAATATCTGTCATGTCCACCAACCAGTGTGCCCAGTGAACGTGTCTTTTCAATGACAGGGGATATCATGAACCCTCACCGCTCAAGGCTGGCACCAGAGTTGATGGAAATGCTAGGGTTTTTGAAAGTAAACCTGCCTTTGCTTGTGTTTCCAAATTTTCCCTGTGAATGGCAAGATGAATAAAAGCAATTGAAAGCCTTGCAGCAGCTCCAACTGCTTCTTATGCTCCAGATAATATAAGCACTGCACCACATGTACCTGACCTGAAACGCTGTGCCTGACCGTCCACTGTCCAGGCTGTACATCCCTACAAGGGCCTGACCTGAAATGCTGTGCCTGACTGTCCACTGTCCAGGCCATATGTCCCTACAAGGGCCTGACCTCAAACGCTGTGCCTGGCTGCCCACTGTGCAGGCCTTATGTCCCTACAAGGGTTTGACCTCTGTCCTCGACTGCTGTGCCTGTCTGTCCAGGCCTTATGTCCCTAGGTGGGATTGACTCTGCCCTGTATTGCTGTGCCTGTTCATCCAGGCCTTATGTCCCTACAAGGATTTGACCTTGATTGCTGTGCCTGTCCGTCCAAGCCTTATGTCCCTACAAGGGTTTGACCTCGATTGCTTTGCCTGTCCATCCAGGCCTTATGTCCCTACAAGGGTTTCACCTCGATTGCTGTGCCTGTTCATCCAGGCCTTATGTCCCTACAAGGATTTGACCTCGATTGCTGTGCCTGTCCGTCCAAGCCTAATGTCCCTACAAGGGTTTGACCTCGATTGCTTTGCCTGTCCATCCAGGCCTTATGTCCCTACAAGGGTTTCACCTCGATTGCTGTGCCTGTTCGTCCAGGCCTTATGTCCCTACAAGGGTTTCACCTCGATTGCTGTGCCTGTTCGTCCAGGCCTTATGTCCCTACGTGGGCTTGACCTCTGCCCTTGACAGCTGTGCCTGTTCGTCCAGGCCTTATATCCCTACAAGGGTTTGACTCTGTCCTCGATTGCTGTGCCTGTTCGTCCAGGCCTTATGTCCCTACATGGTATTGACCTCTGTCCTTGACTGCTGTGCCTGTCTGTCCAGGCCTTATGTCCCTATGTGGTATTGACCTCTGTCCTCAACTGCTGTGCCTGTCCGTCCAGGCCTTGAGGCCCTACAAGGGTTTGACCTCGATTGCTGTGCCTGTTCACCCAGGCCTTATGTCCCTTCATGGGATTGACTCTGTCCTCGACTGCTGTGCCTATCCGTCCAGGTCTTATGTCCCTAGGTGGAATTGACTCTGTCCTCGATTGCTGTGCCGGTTCTTCCAGGCTTTATGTCCCTACGTGGGCTTGACCTCTGTCATCGACTGCTGTGCCTGTTCGTCCAGGCGTTATGTCCCTACGGGGAATTGACTCTGTCCTCGATTGCTGTGCCTGTTCGTCCAGGCCTTATGTCCCTACATGGTATTGACCTCTGTCCTTGACTGCTGTGCCTGTTCATCCAAGCCTTATGTCCCTACAAGGTTTGACCTCGATTGCTTTGCCTGTTCATCCAGGCCTTATGTCCCTACGTGGGCTTGACCTCTATACTTGACTGCTGTGTCTGTCCGTCCAGGCCTTATGTCCCTAGGTGTGATTCTCCACTGTCCTCGTCTGCTGTGCCTGTTCGTCCAGGCCTTATGTCCCTAGGTGGGATTCACCTCTGTCCTCAAATGCTGTGCCTGTCTGTCCAGGCCTTATGTCCCTATGTGGTATTGACCTCTGTCCTCGACTGCTGTGCCTGTCCATCCAGGCCTTATTTCCCTACGTGGGATTGACTCTGTCCTCAATTGCTGTGCCTGTCCATCCAGGCCTTATTTCCCTACGTGGGATTGACTCTGTCTTCAATTGCTGTGCCTGTCCGTCCAGGCCTTATGTCCCTGGTGGGATTGACTCTGTCCTGTATTGCTGTGCCTGTCCGTCCATGCGTTATGTCCCTACATGCGCTTGACCTCTGTCCTCGACTGCTGTGCCTGTCCGTCCAGGCCTTATGTCCCTACAAGGGTTTGACCTCGATTTCTGTGCCTGTTTGTCCAGGCCTTATGTCCCTAGATGGGATTCACCTTTGTCCTCGACTGTTGTGCCTGTCCGTCCAGACCTTATGTCTCTACAAGGGTTTGACTTAGATTGTAAGCCCTCTGGGGATAGGGAAATACCTACAGTACCTGAGTGTAATCCACTATGAAGTGCTAGAAAAGCGTGAAAAGAGGAATATAAATAAATTTTAAAAAAATTGCTGTGCCTGTCCGTCCAGGCCTTGTGTCCCTGGTGGGATTGACTCTGTCCTGTATTGCTGTGCCTGTCCGTCCATGCGTTATGTCCCTACATGCGCTTGACCTCTGTCCTCGATTGCTGTGCCTGTCCGTCCAGGCCTTATGTCCCTACAAGGGTTTGACCTCGATTTCTGTGCCTGTTTGTCCAGGCCTTATGTCCCTAGATGGGATTCACCTTTGTCCTCGACTGCTTTGCCTGTCCGTCCAGGCCTTATGTCCAGTCCTAACGGATGAACCCTCATTGCAAAGAGAAACCTCAGTCTCTGGCAATTCAAATTAGTAATCCTTCACAGCATGGATCCTTAAATAAAACAAACAGTTTTCATTAGTTTCATGGCAGAGAAGAGAACTTCCTCCGTCTTGCTTATGAAGTCATGATCTGTTTGCAAATGTTTAAATCCTAACAATTTGTACCATTATACAGTCTATGGGCCAACCCATTCCAGGGAGCCCTTTCTTGCTCAAAGGAATGGGAACTCTCCCCGTTGTTGCAGCCTATCTCATACCACCTGTTGACCCATGTTGAGAATAAGAAAAGATCTCCAAGGTACTTAGACTGTGGCAAACACAACACAGTGAGATCCTGCTCCAGGTTGCCACGCTTTGAAGGCTTGTGCTCCACTCTAGGGTCCAACCCATTCCGGGGAGCCCTTCCCGGCTCAAACGAAAGGGAACTCTCCCTGGTGTAGCCAGCCTGTATCTATCCTTTGACCCATGTTGAACCGCTGTTTACATGGTAACCTCCTCCCCCTCAGCTTTGAAAATTCTCTTTTATATATCTGATAACTCTAACAGATTTTAAAAGACCAGCGAGAGCTCACTAGATGCCAAGGGAAACACCCCTCTCTAGGGGCGAACCCGTTCTAGGGAGCACTTTCCTGCACAAAGGAAAGGGAACTCTCCCCGGGTATAGCCAGCCTGTATCTACCCTCTGCCTTGCTGCCATACACCAGATAACTCACTCAACTCCTTTTGGTGTTCTGGCCACTATTATGGTTGCTCAGTGTGTTGGTGCTAGTGTTTCTGCTTGCTATGTTCCCCCTTCACTGTGCTGTAGGATGTCGATGCCACTTGTCTTGCCGCTTCGCCTGAAGTACTGCCTTCGAGGGTTTATGCATCTCTTATCGGTGCTCTCTTTTGAAGCTGTGGTGTGTTTTTGACACTCTCGCTGCTGCTTTGTGCCTCTATTAAAACACTGTTCTTGCCACTCCTGGTACCCCTTTACCCCTTTAAAGTACCTTAGGCTATTCATGCCACTTTGGTGCCACTTTGCCACAGTCTAAGTACCTTGGAGCTGTTTTGTTCTGATGATTGCTTCCCAAAAGTTTCATCAGATAATAAAACCCCAATTCTGCAGCCAAAAATAGGCTGCAAATCCTTCCCCCATTGACTTTAATGGGAACCGGAAAACAAATGTACGTATCAAAGTATCAGGATGCCATTGAACGAATGCAACGACCGTATCTGGGCCCTGACGAATACATATCCCGAATGCAATGAATACTTTCTGGCTGCACATCCCTATTTTCTAAGTCAACTTAATTAATAGCAGGTAATGGACTTCTTCTCCAAGAACTTATCCAATCCTTTTTTAAATACAGCTACACTAACTGCACTAACCACATCCTCTGGCAACAAATTCCAGAGTGTTGCGCCGGAGGTGGACCCTTGGGCCAAGGTGGGGTTGACGCTACCCATAGGAGGGATCCTACGGGTCCCCACCGTCGGCAGGCAGAGAGAGCTGATGGACAGAGGCTGGCTGGTGCTTCACCAATACCAGCCCTCGTTCCCCGCAGGTTGAGCCTTTGGGTGCCGGGACCGGCTGGACTTAGGTGGCCTCCATCAGTGGTCGTCGATGGGTGGATCGAGGTCAGCCAAGAGGCAGCAACTAGTATAGGTATCAATCTGTACTAGACGAGACGGAGTCCTGGAGACCCGGGCGCCAATAGGAACACAGTCTGACAGAGGGTGCCCGAGCAAGAGCAGGCCGAAGCCTGAATGAACCACGTTCAGGACAAAAGCTGAAGAAGCGTCTTTAAGCAAGCTGAGATCAGGGCTGGCAGCAATCTGGAAGCAGTGGCAAGCAAGGCTGAGGTCTAGACAAGGAGAGAGTCAAAAGGATGGTCAGATGAAGCAGAAGTCCAGGGCTGGAGAGAAGCAACGGCATAGTCAAGCAATGCAGAGGTCCGGGGCTGGAGAGAGGCAACAGAGTAGTCAGGCAATGCAGAGATCCGGGGCTGGAGAGAGGCAACGGAGTAGTCAGGCAATGCAGAGGTCAAACCAGGTCAGCAATCTGAAGGAGAGACAAAGGAACAGGAACACAGGAACAAGGAAACAGGAACGAAGGCAATTGGGTTCAGGAACCAGGAACTGAAGAGGCAACGAGTACTCGACTAGCGAGGGGACCTGTTGCAAAAGCAATTCGAGAGAGCAGAACCCAGGCTTACATACTAGAGCTCCGCCGACGTCATCATCCGGGGCTGCGGCCAGGTTCCCGCCATGGCCCTATTTAATGACTAGCTGTTCACGTGCGCTTGCCTAGACAGGGGCGCGACGCTGGTTGGGACGGCATCTCTCTGCGGGCTACGTGGAGAGGCCCGACATGGAGCATGAGGAACTGCAGCAGAGCCGAAGGCACCAGGGGCAGCCTGAGGACAGAGCCGGCGGCCCACAGTCGCCAGAGACGAGGGACCAGAAGCTGGACTACTTTGAAAGAGGTGAGGGGGCCGAGCCGCGGGTCTGCTGCGGCCGGCACGCGTAACAGTACCCCCCTTTACAGCCCCCCCCCCCTTGTAGGTCTGGGTTTGCCTAGATGGGCACGATGAAACTGGAGGAGGAGTTTCTTATCCAGGATGTTACAGGCTGGCTCCCATGAATTTTCTTCAGGGCCGTAACCCTCCCAGGAAAGGAGATATTCCCACCGGTGGCCCCTACAACGGACGCCAAGGACTTTGTGGATCTTATAAGTGGTGTCGGTCTCCGCGACCAGCGGAGAAAGTACAGGAGCCTTTCATGAAGGCCAGGATAGGACCACAAGTTTTAAGAGTGATACATGAAACGTATTGTGGATTCCCAATGTAGGCAGCAGCTGGAGTTGGTAAGTTACTGGTCCGACATGACGAATGATTGGAAAAGGTCCAATATACCTTGGTGCAAACCTCTGAGAAGGTATCTTTTGAGTCGAATATAACAGATGCTTAACCAGACTTTCTGGCCAGGAAGGAACTCAGGAGCCGAGCATCAATGGCTGTCAGCAGATCTCTTGGTCCGGGAAGTGGCTTGGCATAAGCGAAGATTCATCTGGTTCCAAAGTGCCTTGAGGGCATCGGCAGTGGCTTACGCGGCAGGAGAAGGCACCAACAATGGTATTTTCCCTACAAATGTACATTGGTCATGGCAATAACATAATATGAATTAGTTTCTGCATCGATATATGCCTATTGCCTCTTGCCCTGCTGTAACCCTAAAGGGTCACTAGATGGCATACTTGCTATATGTGTTATGGGCTAATCTGTTATTAGGCCTGTGTTTTACAGTTGAGTTCAAAAGTGAACTCAACTGGTTTCCTGTGGGTGTTATTAAGAATCCGGGTGGGGGGGGGGGGGATGTTTAGTAGGAGCTCTTACCCTCTAGACCAGTGGTTCTCAACCTTTTTCCCATCGTGACACACCTGACAGACTACACTCACATGTGTGACACACTGCTCATTACAATTCACGGCAGAAATAAAAAATAAAGGTCCAGTATTATTTTTATTGTTAAGAATGACACAAGAGAAATCTACGTATTCTGTCTGAACAGAAATTGCATAAATAGTAAACATCCCACACCAAAACAGAACCAATTTCCAGTACTCAAATAGTAAACACCTTACCTAAGAAAAGACAACACTGAAAATATTACACCAGGCCTTAAGACACCAATACACCTCCTATTAGGAAAACGGAACAAGCCAGGCTACTATTGTTGTGATTGACCAATCCGGAAGTGGATCCTTGGGCCGACTGCCGGAGGGAGACGGACGGGAGGCAGACTAGATGAAACGATGAATCTTCACCTGGGAACCCGTGACCCCTCCAGGGGAGCTGTGGAGGCCCGGGTCACTAGGGCTTAGGAGTCTTCGCCCTGGAAGCCCGAGATCCCCCCAGGAGGAGCCTGTAGGGACCCGGACCGCTGGGTCTTAGGTGATAACAGAAGAATCCAAGGAAGCGATACGAACCGGGGTACAAGCAGGCAGAGAGCGGAGTCAGGCAGGCAGAGATCAGGAACCAGGCTGGCAAACGATACCGGAGTCAGGCAGGCAGAAGTCAGGAACCAGGCAGGCAGATAAACGATACCAGAGTCAGGCAGGCAGAAGTCAGGAACCAGGCAGGCAGATAAACGATACCAGAGTCAGGCAGGCAGAAGTCAGGAACCAGGCAGGCAGATAAACGATACCAGAGTCAGGCAGGCTGAAGTCAGGAACCAGGCAGGCAGATAAACGATGGCAACTAGCACTCCGAAGAGAAACCTCGTTGCAAGGCGAATTGCAACTTCAAAAGTCCCGGCTTAAATCCCCTGCTCAATCAGCTGACGTCAAAAGAGGCGTGTCTGCACATCCTGGTGCAGATGCCTTAAAACACGGCTCTTCGCGCGCGCGCGTACCAGGGCTGGGGGGAGGAGTTTCTGACGACGTCTCCACGAGGAGACGCCGCTGCCATGCGGCCCTGGAGGCCAGAAACCCGGCGGTTCGCGGCGCCACGGAGGAAGGTAAGAGCCCGGTCACTAGGCTAGTGACCGGGATCGTAACAGTACCCCCCACTTTACGCCCCCTCTTTGAAGGACCGGGCCTTCCAGGGTTGTCCAAGTGAAATTGGGACAGCAGAGTCTTATCCAGGATATTCCGCGCAGGTTCCCAGGAATCCTCCTCAGGACCACAGCCTTCCCAGGCTAGCAAATATTCCCACCGACGATTGTGAAATCGTACGTCCCGTACCTCGTGTACTTGATAGACCGGATCCCCAGGAGATGATGCTGAGACATCATCCGGAGTGAGGTGATGATAACGGGAGTGGACCACAGGTTTTAACAGGGACACATGAAATACATTGTGAATGCGCAATGATGATGGCAGTCGAAGTCTGTAGGATACCAATCCAATACGTTCTGCCACTGGAAATGGACCACAGAATTTAGGAGCCAACTTGCGAGAGTAGCCTGAAAGGTGCAAATTTTTGGTACTTAACCATACTTTAGTACCAGGTAGTAGTGTCGGAGCAGCCCGTCTATGACGATTTGCTGTTGTCTGTGCTTTCCGTGCTGCAGAAGAAAGACGATGCTGAAGAGATTGCCATAGGTGACGAAATTGAGTCGCTGCTGACTGAGCCGCAGGAGATGCCACCTCCACTGGAACTGGGACAGGAGGTTTGAGATGACGACCAAAAACCGTTTGAAAAGGTGATTGGCCCGTGACAGAGTGTTCATGGTTATTATATGCAAATTCTGCCCAAGGCAACAACGCCACCCAATTATCTCTTTTCTCAGAAATGAAACTGCGGAGAAAAGACTTGAGAGACCGATTCATTCTTTCCGTCTGTCCATTACTTTGGGGGTGAAAAGCGGTGGAGAAATTTAACTGAACCCCGAACTGTTTGCAAAGGGCTCGCCAATAGCGAGCTGTAAACTGAGGTCCACGGTCAGAGACTATACTTTGTGGAAGACCATGGACTCGAAAGATGTGTTGTACGAACAGTTGTGCTAACTCAGGTGCAGAAGGCAGTTTGTCCAGTGGTACGAGATGTACCATTTTAGAAAAACGGTCCACAATAACCCAAATTACAGTCTTACCCTCTGAAGGAGGGAGATCTACCACAAAGTCTGTGGCAATATGTGTCCATGGTTCTGTGGCAATGGGTAACGGTTGTAGCAGACCCCAAGGTCGACCCGAAAGTGGCTTTTGCCTGGCACATACTGGGCAAGATGCCACGTATTCCTGAACGTCCTGACGTACCCGAGGCCACCAGTAGAATCGATTCAAGAGAGTGAGAGTTCTTACTCGGCCGGCATGACCTCCTGTAAGGGAGTCGTGAGCCCACTCCAGAACCTTCCTTCGGTCTCGTCGAGGTACTACTACTCGTCCTTGCTGAGATACACTAGTGCAGTCAAGAGAAATCCTGGCTGGGTCAATGATATACTGTGGAGAGTCACTCCTTTCCTCAAGGATGGTGTTACGGGACAGAGCATCGGCTCGGATGTTCTTAGCGGCGGGTCGGTACTTGAGGATAAAATCGAACCGACTAAAGAACAATGACCATCTCGCCTGCCTGGGATTGAGGCATTGGGCTTGGGAAAGAAACTCCAGGTTCTTATGGTCAGTGTACACCGTGATTTGGTGCTGAGCTCCTTCTAGCCACTGCCTCCATGCCTCAAACGCCAACTTGATGGCGAGAAGTTCTTTATCGCCGATACCGTAATTGTTTTCGGCAGGAGTGAATCTCTTCGAGAAATACGAGCATGGGAGTAAAGTTCCTGCACTAGAGTGCTGAGAAAGTACTGCACCTACCGCCACACTGGACGCATCTACCTCCACTATGAAGGGACGTGACGGATCAGGGTGTCGTAGGCAAGTATCCAACAGAAACGCGTCCTTTAAATCTTGAAACGCTTTACAAGCCTCTGCAGACCAGTGGCGAACATCCGCTCCTTTCCTTGTTAAGGCTGTCAAAGGTGCCACCAGCCGGGAGTATCCTGGAATAAAGTGTCTGTAAAAGTTGGCGAAGCCCAGAAAGCGTTGCAACGCCTTTAATCCTGTAGGCTGAGGCCACTTCTTGATGGCCGAAACCTTCTCTGGGTCCATGCGAAATCCTGTGGCAGACACGATATACCCTAAGAAAGGCAAAGAGTCCTGCTCAAAGAGACATTTTTCCAGTTTGGCGTAAAGGTGCTGGTCTCGGAGAATTTGAAGAACTTGCCGGACCTGTCGGCGATGAGAATCCAAATCTTGCGAAAATATGAGAACATCATCCAGGTAGACAATGACACAAGTGTTCAGCAGTTCCCTAAGAATCTCATTCATGAGGTGCTGGAATACGGCAGGAGCATTGCACAAGCCGAATGGCATAACCAGATATTCGTAGTGCCCGTCCCGGGTGTTGAAAGCAGTCTTCCACTCATCCCCGGGACGGATGCGCACAAGATTGTAGGCTCCTCTTAGGTCCAGTTTGGTAAAAACTCGAGCCCCCTGGAGTCTGTCCAAAAGTTCTGGGATCAAGGGTAACGGGTAGCGGTTCTTTTTAGTAATCCTATTTAAACCACGGTAGTCGATGCAAGGACGTAAAGATCCGTCCTTTTTGGCTACAAAAAAGAATCCTGCCCCTGCAGAAGACGTAGACTGACGTATAAACCCCTTAGCGAGGTTCTCCTTAATATAATCGGACATGGCTTTAGTCTCTGGTTGGGATAACGGATACACCCTACCCCGGGGTGGTGTAGTACCGGGAAGAAGCTCGATGGCACAGTCGAAGGGACGGTGTTGTGGCAGCAACTCCGCCTTTTCCTTAGAAAATACATCGGAGAACTCACTGTACACCGCCGGAAGAATTGGCCCCGCATGTGCCAGAGTGATGGGAGAACTCCCAGTAGTAGTAATGCAGGACTGGAAGCACTGTGGACTCCATTGAGCAATCTGTAAATTGTCCCAGTGAATTATGGGAGAGTGTTGCTGTAACCACGGTAGGCCAAGAACTATAGGATGTACCGACTTTTCCAAGACCAGGAAAGAGATCACCTCGCTGTGGAATAGGCCGGTCTGGAGAGAAATCGGAGCTGTAACCAAGGAGATACTCCCGGCCAATGGAGTCCCTTGAATGGAGGTGACTTGCAAGGAGGGCTCCCGAGGTTGAGTAGTTATTTGCAGGCGCTCAACCAGAGACTGAGCAATGAAGTTCCCTCCAGCCCCTGAGTCGATCAGAGCCCGAGTTTCAAAAGACTCCTCGGGAAATTTTAAAGTTACCGGTACCGTACATTGAGGAGCAGCGTTCAAACAGCCCAGGGGACACTCCTCCCTTACTCCTAGGCGTGGGCGTTTCCCGGCCGTTCCTTGCAATTAGACAGGAAATGTCCTTTCCCGCCGCAATACAAACACAGACCTTGTGTCCTGCGGCGGCGCTTCTCCTCCTCAGTCAGGGTAGTTCTTCCCAGCTGCATTGGCTCATCAGAAGATGGTGTTGCGGTAGCCCCCGTAGACCGGGGAACAGAGGCAAGAGGTCTAGACAAGACCGGCGCTAGTGGCGACATGCGCCGTAGTGGGCGTAGCTCTCTAGCCCGCTGTTGCAACCGCTGATCAATGCGTCCAGCAAGCTCTATGAGAGCATTGAGATCTTCAGGGAGCTCTCTGGCAGCAAGAATGTCTTTAATCCGGCCTGCTAGACCTTCAAGAAAAATCCCCCGAAGGGCATCATCTCGCCACCCCACCTCAAGCGCCAGAGTGCGGAACTCCAGAGCGTACTCTGCCAGTGTACGTGGTCCTTGGCGAATTTGCAAGAGCTCCGAAGTCGCTGAAGTTTGGCGAGCAGGCTCATCGAACGCGGCTCTGAACTCAGCCACAAAGAGGTCCAGACTCGAGAGAGCGGCATCATTCTTCTCCCACATAGGAGATGCCCAATTCAGCGCCTTGTCATCCAGCAGGGAGAAAATGTACGCCACCTTGACTGCATCAGTAGGAAACTGATTGGGAAGTAGAGCGAACCGCACATAGCACTGATTGAGAAAACCACGACAAGCTTTGGCATCCCCAGCATAACAAGAAGGAGCAGGCAGCTGGGTCTGAGTCTGGAATGTGACTACTGGAGCCGGAACCGGAGGCGGAGCCTGTCCAGGAGGTTCATTGTCCATTCGAGTAGCCATGCGCTCAACCGTGGCTACTAACGAATCCAACACCTGTTGCTGCTGCACCAGGCGTTGTGCCAACCCAGGAATGGCCTGAAGCCCAGCGAGCTCTGCCGGATCCATGGCCTTGCAAACTGTTGTGATTGACCAATCCGGAAGTGGATCCTTGGGCCGACCGCTGGAGGGAGACGGACGGGAGGCAGACTAGATGAAACGATGAATCTTCACCTGGGAACCCGTGACCCCTCCAGGGGAGCTGTGGAGGCCCGGGTCACTAGGGCTTAGGAGTCTTCGCCCTGGAAGCCCGAGATCCCCCCAGGAGGAGCCTGTAGGGACCCGGACCACTGGGTCTTAGGTGATAACAGAAGAATCCAAGGAAGCGATACGAACCGGGGTACAAGCAGGCAGAGAGCGGAGTCAGGCAGGCAGAGATCAGGAACCAGGCTGGCAAACGATACCGGAGTCAGGCAGGCAGAAGTCAGGAACCAGGCAGGCAGATAAACGATACCAGAGTCAGGCAGGCAGAAGTCAGGAACCAGGCAGGCAGATAAACGATACCAGAGTCAGGCAGGCAGAAGTCAGGAACCAGGCAGGCAGATAAACGATACCAGAGTCAGGCAGGCTGAAGTCAGGAACCAGGCAGGCAGATAAACGATGGCAACTAGCACTCCGAAGAGAAACCTCGTTGCAAGGCGAATTGCAACTTCAAAAGTCCCGGCTTAAATCCTCTGCTCAATCAGCTGACGTCAAAAGAGGCGTGTCTGCACATCCGGGTGCAGATGCCTTAAAACACGGCTCTTCGCGCGCGCGCGTACCAGGGCTGGGGGGAGGAGTTTCTGACGACGTCTCCACGAGGAGACGCCGCTGCCATGTGGCCCTGGAGGCCAGAAACCCGGCGGTTCGCGGCGCCACGGAGGAAGGTAAGAGCCCGGTCACTAGGCTAGTGACCGGGATCGTAACAACTATAGAGCCCTACACAGAAACTACACGCCAGCAGAAAACCTCACCTGAATCACGTGCTGACCCTCACCTAACAAAGAATAAAGAGACCATAAAGCATAACAAGAAACATGCAGACAAAAGCTGAACTGGAAACCACAACAAGCCAGAGAGACTGTATGCAGTGTAACAAAGGAAAAAGAGAAGCATCACCAGTCCTCATAAAACAAATCAAGAAATATAAAATCAACAGCAGTAAAACCATACTAACAACAAGAACAGATTATTTCAAAACAGCCGATGAATGGAATAGCAAATAATTAAAAACTCATATAAAAAATTTCTAGATACCGATAAAATATTTCAAAATAGACACAAAGGCCCAATAATGCAAAATTATGAGATAAAAAATGTTTTGCTCTGCATACCTGGGAATGTTTGATATCCAGGTGCCCTGAGATTGTTTTGAATTAGCAGGAGGAGGGACGGTTTGCTTGCAACTTTCTCCTTTACTCTCTCTCACACACTGGCTCTCAATCGCTCACATATACACATGCTTTTTCTCTCTCACTTATATAGGCTCTTAATTACACATTTACACACAGGCTGTCTATCTTCCCGCTTACACACACAGGCTTTCAATCACACACATACATGCTAACTTTTTCTCTCACACACAGACTCTCATTCACATGCTTACTCACATGTTCTCTCTCTTTCTCTCACTTACACATGGGCTCCCAATCCCATACTCACATACTCCCTCACCTAAATCAGCTCTCAATCACACAGAGACACACATGCTCTCTCTTACTTATACACACAGGCTCTTAATCAAACATACACATGATCTCTCTCACTCAAAGGATCTTAATCTCACACACACATATTCTTTCACACAAACAGGTTTTCAATCAAAAACTTACACATACAGGTTCTCAGTTATACACTTCCATTCATGCTCTCTCTCACACACATACTCTCACATATACAGGCTCTCAATCATTCACATACATGCTGTCTCACTCACACACATACACAGCACCTCAAACACATATGCTTGCTCATTCACTCACTCTCCCCCTCCCCCTCCCCCTCCCCCTCCCCCCTCAAACTAGCGGCAGCAGGAGCCTCCTCCACTTCTAACCCTAAAGGCAGCACCAATCTCCTTCACTTTCATCCCTCGCAGAGAAAGGAGTCCCATCGGCCACGGGGGTTGACATTGTTACTCGTTTTACTCCAAGCCACGCTGCTCATTCTTCAGGCCATGCCTCTCTTCTCTTCTTCAGGCCGATGCTGCCCGCACTAGCATGGTCTCTTCTTCCTGCGCATGCACCTGATGCTCATCACTTCCTCTTCCGGGCTGCAGGGGGGGGGGGGAAGAAGAGAGCATTCCGGTGCCACTGACTTCAGCTGTCCTGCAGCATTCCGCCCGGGCTATCAGCATTTTAAGCCCGGGCAGAGGACCTATTTCACTTGGGTAGGGGGAGCAGCTGGGTCAGCAGGGGACTGGGAAGTGTGGCGACACACCGGTTGAGAACCTCTGCTCTAGATGTTCAGCGTGGGGTTTTTCTAAAAGATTAAAAGTTTAACTTATTTGTTATATTGAGAAAATTCCAGAGAATTTTTAAGGGAAGAACTCAATGAGAGTGTGACAATGCGTGAGTGGCTTGTGTGGTGGTGGCCAGTGACAGAGCGAGAGTGTGTGATTATAAAAGAGAATGTTTGACCTTTGCAAGGGGCCAGTCACTGATACAGGTGGAATAAGCATATCTGGAGGGTCCAGGCCAAAAGGTGTGAAAGGAAATTAGTGCTATCTGTGTGGGGACCATGGATAACAGAGGTGAAAGAAGAAACCAATTGAGGATCGAAATATCAACTGAGATCTCCCATCAGCGCTGCTGAATGAGATTTGTCAGAAGTGTGATTACAGCGTGCAGCGATAGAAGAGGTTTTGAGATTGGAGATTGTATTAAGAATCTGTGGTGGGGGTGCTGGCTGGGCCTTAGGGAGAGATACCAGCTGGTTATTTCATTTCAGAGCTCAGGACTGCCCTGACCCTGGAGCTGCGGCTGAAATGAGATGTCTGAAAGCTGAACAGCTTCCGAAATATGCATAAATTTATATGACTTCTGTAAGAAAAGGGAGGATTTCATCCAGGACCACCCTTTTGGTCCTGAAAAGCGGAGGCAGTGTGAAGAGAAGTGAGGGAAAGTTGTGTGGAGAAATAGAACCCTATGGAGTTTTGTGATTCAGAGACTGTGAGGAGGTGAAGCAGGACCCTCTAAGGTTCTGGGAATAACCTGGCAGAGTGTAAAGGGGAGGTGAACCAGAGCCCGTGAAGTTCTGGGAGTAGCCTAGTGAGATTTAAATGCAACATCTAAACAGTGGAAAACGTGGGTACTAGTATTTTGGATAACATGACCAACCTGGACGGGAAAAGGACTGAGAGTATGGATTGTACATTAAAGTTATCCTTATTGTCATTACTAAATTTAAGGTTTTTGAGGTTTTTAAATACATTTTCTACCTTTTGGAACACAGAGTGGTGTAGTAGGCAATCACCATCTATGACTGGCAGCTGGGATATATCCTTCGCAGTGTGGAAAAGAATAACTGGGCAGACTGAATGTGCCAATTGGTCTGTTTCTACCATCATCTACTATGTTGTTATGTTACTATGAGTAAGCTGAGGGCCTGGGCTTGAAGCCTTCTCAGTTCCCATCCCTTTTAATCTGACTTTGATAGAAGGTGACATGACCCTGCTACAAAGGTCTTAAAAGTCTAAGGCCACAAATAAGTTTGGATTTCCTGCAAATGAAAATATGAAAATTATTAGTAATTTGTAACCTATCATTAAAATTGTCTATTGTACCCAAAGACTGGAGGGTGGCCAATGTAATCCCGATCTTTAAAAAGGACTCCTGCCGCAAATAGAGGGTTTCTTCGCCAGCAATGTGGTTACGATGCCGAAGGAGGCGGCCGCTGGAGGAGGGGAGCTAGAGCAAACTCCCTTCTCCTTGGCCTTCGATATAACCTTGAGCCCAGGCGAACTGACGAGACCAGCTCCCCACCCCCCCCCCCCTATTCTTATCTACCAGGAGCCCGGCGGACAATGAAGCTACCTGGGGAGAATTCAGGGAAGCCTCAGGGGGTCAGCAACAATGGGCCTTCTCTCTGGCTCTAGCACCGAATGCTGTCATCACATAAATCATTAGTTAGAGGCCTATTTGAAAAGTGAGAAAGCCATAGGTCTGGTTCATGTCTAGGGAGCCAAAATGTGCAGCTGCTGGGTAGAGGCCAGAAAGTATAAGGTACACATGTAAATCTTGTGTGGTTTTAAGGTGAAGTGACACTAATCACTCCACAAGACATTACAATGGGCCCCTTGCTTATGTCCTCAATCCACTTAAAAGGCAACTGAAACCAAACTCTTTTTAGGTCTCACACCAAAAAAACTGTCATCTACTTGCAGCCTGTTGTAACTCCATGTCAGCTGCTGTGTGACAAATGAGGAGGAGTCATGGACTCGTGTAGGATAGAGAATCCCCACAGCCCAAGAGCAGACAGCAATGAGACCTGCTGTTGCTTGGGACCAGACAAATGTCAACAGACTGGCAGCCACCCCTATACTGCCTAGGTCATGGATCTGAATATGTCTGTTAGCTAAAGATAATCTCTGTGTGACTAACCCTGAGCTGGATAGGCCAAGGGCCTTGCTGTGCTCTGACATCTCAATAGTTCCCATGCCTACCTGTGACATGACAGGCTAGGTTATTAGCTCCCCCCATTTTGTCCAAACAGTGAAATCTACTTTTGAGAATCCGAAGGTGCGTTCTATGACACAGCATGTAGAACATAAGGCCTCATTGCATCTCATCTCTGCGGGCGTGTTAGGAAAAGCAACTGGTGTCAGAAACCACATCCTGCAACCATATCCCAAATCTCCGGCAACAAACAGAGAACGGCTGTATCATTCTTATTACCACCCTTAGTTTGTGATTTCACTGCCAACACACAGTATGATATCAGACAATTGTCGCTAGACTCTAGCCTGACATGAGGCTTATAAGGCTATTGGAAAGCCCTAAGCCAATGCCACCTTTTCCTGTGGACAGAATATGAACACTCTAGTTCTTCCTTATGCTATGTTAGATCTTCTTGAGTGGGAAACAGCTTCTTGAATTCCCTCACAACATGTCCATGTCACTCACTACCAAGCTCTCGGAAGCCATTTCTAGCACCCCTCTAGCATGGAAACTGTACATGACAGCTGCCACAAATGTCATAGTAGAAACACAGCATCCTCATGGTATGATTGTGCATGTCCCTGGATGTCCTGAAGTATATAATCTAGAGAGGCACATTTGTCTGACATGACACAGGGAATCCAACAGGGCCTAAGTGCACAATTCTCTGATGGGGTCCTTCATAAATATGTTGACACAAACTCTCTAGGGGGAATGGGTATTCTATTGTGATCTTATACTGTGGTATGTATTGCTTCCCCCTTTATTATTCATTATGTACCAACTATTTTGCTGTCTTAGTTTCCCTGTGGTAATGCTTAAAGTTCTGTTATATTTCCTTGCTTTCAGAGTCTGGACACGCTGACTGTTTTTCAATATACTGTTTTTCATTGGGTATGATTGTATATAATGCTACTACAATATTATGTACCCTCTTGTTGTTTATGGATCTTTGTTTTATCTGGTCTCTTCATTTTATCCCTCCCAACGCAGCTGGAGTGGTGAAACATGGTCCTTCTCCTAAGACAAGCAGGATGCTGGTCCTCACATGTGGATGTCATCATCCAATGGAGCCCAGCACGGAAAACGTTTTTCAAGTTTTTCTAAAAGCTTTGACAGCACACTGAGCATGTCCTCTTGTCCATGCAAGGTCCCTTTTCAGTCTCTTTATTCCTCAGTGCAGTTGCCTCATGGTGCAAGGAGCTCTTTCCTTTTCTTATTTTCTTGGCAAGTATAGGGTTTTTTCCTGGTTTTTCCCCAAAAACCCTTCTACAGGCAGAGGAAGTATTAACCTCTGGCCTTCCGGGTTCGTCCGCCACGCACCAGCTCCAGAGGCCGCCCACGCCAGCAGCAGACACCCAGGCCCCATCTGGTGCCCATTCTTCCTCTATCACGAGGCGGTGCAGGTCTGGACCCGGGACCTGTCACAGGGGATGTCGCTGCGAGTGGCATATCTGCCTGGACATCTAAATGTACTGGTGGATTGACTGAGTCTCTCCTTCCAGCCAAATAAGTGGTCCCTCAACCAGGATGTAGCGGCCAAGTTATTTCACTCGTGGGGTACACCGGATGTGGACCTCTTCGCCTCCTCACACAACTACAAGGTGAGGAGGTTTTGCTCACTATGGGGGTAATTTTCAAAGGAGTTACGCGCATAAATGTAACTACTATTGTAGCAATTTTCAAAAGCCATTTACTCACGTAAAGTGCACTTATGCGAATAAATCCTATGGACGATTCAATGGCATATATTGTAGCAATTTTCAAAAGCCCACTTACTCGAGTAAAGTGCATTTACATGCGTAAAACCCAGATTTACGCATGTAAATGCTTTTTAAAATCCGCCCCTGTGGTTGGGGGGCGGACATTTGACTTGTGATGCTTTCTCTCTCCACTTGGAGAGGGGCCTGCTGTATGCGTACCCTCCTCTACTGCTCATCTTGAAGACACTGCTAAAGCTTCAGCAGGACAGAGGGACCATGATCCTCGTGGTGCCCTTTTGGCCCCGACAGGTCTGGTTTCTGCTCCTGCAAGACCTGTTGAGTCGGGCGTACATCAGGCTGAGGATGGTGCCTGATCTGATCATACAGAATCAGGGTGCCCTGTGCATCCGAACCTCTGGGTGTTAGCCCTGAAGGCATGGATGTTGAGCGCATAGTTCTTCAGCCCTTGACTCTTTTGGACTGTGTTTCCAAGGTGCTAATGACTTCTAGGAAGCCTTCCACCAGAAAGTCCTATAGCTTAAAGTGAAAAAGATTTTCTGTCTGGTATGTGGGGCATGGCTTAGATCCTTTCTCATGTCCCCTTCCCCAGCTATTGGACTACCTGTGGTACCTTTCCGAGTCTGGGCTCCAAGCCAGCTCGGTTAGGGTTCACCTAAACACTTTCAGTGCGTACCATCGGGATGTTATTGGCATGCCTGTTTCAGTGCAACCTTTAGTGGGTCACTTCATTAGGGGCCTCCTCCAGGTTAAGCCCCCTCTTTGGCCTCCTGTTGCATCCTGGGACCTCAACATTGACCTAGCGTGACTAATACACCCTCCTTTTGAGCCGCTGCAGTCGGTGGCAGTTACTTCAGCTCATAGAGAATATGAGCTTCAGGCCCTGCCATACATGAGGTTTTTCCATGATCATGTGGTTTTGCGTTCCTGCTTAAGATCCTGTTTAAGGTTGTAACTGATTTCCACCTTAGTCCGTCTATCATTTTGCCCACCTTCTTTCCAAGGCCTTATTCCTAGGCAGGGAACGGTGGTGGGCAAACAGACCTTGTCTAACTGGTTGGCGGATTGCATTGCCTTCTGCTATGCACAGCCAGGCCTTCTACTGGCCGGCAGAGTAAAGGCTTGCTCTGTGCGGGCTATGGCAACATCAGTGGCTCATTTGCATACAGTACCTGTTGTTGAAATTTGCCGAGCTTCAACCAGGAGTTCTCTTCACATGTTTGTGGCTCATTACTGCTTGGGAAAAGACGGGTGTCAGGACAGTGCCTTCAGTCAATCCGTCCTGCGCAACCTGTTCCAATCCTGAACCCAACTCTTCCTGCTCATGCCTCTGGTGGAAACCAAACAGACCTACAGCACTGCAGTTGTTGTTGTGCCCATTGACATTTTGTTCAGTCGCTGTTGGTCTCATTTGCTAATAGGCACAGTCTGGAGCTTGGTATTCACCCATATGTGAGGACTAACATCCTGCTTGTCCTAGGAGAAAGTGCACTTACTTACTTGTAACAGGTGTTCTCCTAGGACAGCAGGATGTTAGTCCTCAGGAATCTTGCCCATCTCCCTTTTGAGTTGGGGTCTCCTTCCGGTTTGTTTTATTTTTTGTTCGTATTTTTCTATGTAACGAGACTGAAGGGGGACCCTCGCATGGACTCGTGGATAGCAGCATGCTGGGCATACTCAATGGCTGGTCAAATCTTCTAGAAACCTTGACAAAAGTTTTCCGGGCCAGGCTGCATAGGATGATGTCACCCACATGTGAGGACTAACATCCTGCTGTCCTAGGAGAACACCTGTTACAGGTAAGCAACTGTGTTTTCTGATACGATTATTAATAAATGTGGATTTGCCTCACAAGCTTGTGTAATTGATTGAATCCTCTTGTTACTTTGTGGATCCTCATGTGCCTAGCGTTACACATTCTATATTTGGACATTTGATTTGTTGCGCTGGAGGTGGATTCTTAGACTGAGGCGGAGTTGAAGCAACCCGTGGGCAAGGGCCCATGGCTCCCCACCGTCAGCAGGTGGAGTGGGCTGAAATTAGAGGCCACTGGAGCTTCTCCTATACCAGCCCACGTTCCCCTCGTGTTGAGCCTTTGGGTGCCGGGGCCAGCAGGTCTTAGGTGGGCCTCGAATAGAGGAGACACTTGGATATAGTTCAGCCCAGAGACAACAGCCAGCAGGTAGCGTAGTCCTATCCAGGAGGGTATTGGAACGGAAACCCGAGCACTGATCAACTGGAACAAGCTAAGAGTGCTTAGGCACAGAGGGTCTGAAGCCCTAAGAGTCCATGTCCCAAGGATAGAGATCAGTGAGACACTGTAGAGCTTACGTTGAGGCTGGCGGCCCAAATAGGGAACTCGGAACATATCAGAGTCTATAGCAGAGTCCTATGTAGCGTAGGTTAGGGTACGGAGAAGGCAGGCGTAGTCAGGCATAGCAAAGGTCAGAGCACAGAGAAGGCAGATGTGGTCAGGCGTAGCAAACGTCAGGCTTTGAGTGATGCAACGTGGTCAGGCAGGCGGAGGTCAGGCTTGGAGAAGTCAACGTGGTCAGGCAGGCAGAGGTCAGGCTTGGAGAAGGCAACGTGGTCAGGCAAGCAGAGGTCAGCACCAGGAAGTCAATCATACATGAAGACACAGGAACGAGGAAACGGAGACACAGGAACAAGGAACAAAGACTCAGCTAGGCAACTAGAACTTGGAACCATGGAGTAGGTAAACTAAGGAGACCTGTTGCAAAGGCAATGCTTCTGGGAATAACCAGGGAATTTATAGTCAGCTGGAGATGACGTCAACATCCGGGGTCCGCGGCCTGGTTCCCACCACGGGCCCTTTAAAGGCCTCAGCGTGCCGCGTGTGCCTAGAGGGAGGCACCGTGCTGCAAGCTGGACATACGGAGGCGTCCCGGCCGGAGGGCCAGGGGCGCACAGGAAGGCCCGAGGTGCTGGCAAGGGCATCCCGGCTGGAGGGCCCGGGACGCGGAGCAGAGGCAGAAGCACCAGCGGGGATCTGTGGTCGGAGCCGGCGGCCCACCACAGCCAAGGATGAGTTAGGTCTCGTGGGCAGTGCTGAAAGGTACGAGGGCCATGCAGCGGGGTTGCTGCGGGCGGTGAGCGTAACATGATTTAAAAGTGACATTTCAACATCTCCAAATGGGAGGATTTGATAAGCCACTTTCCTAAAGGAAACCAGTAGAAAGTGTGTAGTCCCTGGTCACACACAGAGTATAGTGGCAAGTGTATTGTTTGGGCAGGTAACATTAGCAGGCCTGTCCAGCATGGAGTGAGTAAATTGAGCCCTGGCTTGATGGCTTGTTGACCTAAATGTACAAGCCACTTATCATGTCACCTATTCTGTAACATCCCCGACAGCCAGTCATGACAGTGCCGTTTGCTGTAAATACATACCGTGTTTCCCCGAAAATAAGACATCCCCCAAAAATAAGACCTAGTAGGGATTTTGCCGAATTCTTAAATGTAAGACCTCCCCCGAAAGTAAGACATCCCTTGTAAACAGGGGCGGATTGACCTATCGAGGGATCGGGCTTCCCCCGGTGGGCCGGTCAATCCTGTGATGTCATTTTTTTTTTTTTTTTTTTAAATAAAGTTTCCAAAGTATTAGGGGCAGACGCGAGCAATGGTATCCGGAGGGGAGCCGATGCGCCCGGGCGCAAGGAGGCTCATGCGGCTGCTGAGCCTCCTTGCCCGAAGAAAAAGATCGCGGTCAAATGCGCTGATGCTCTTTCTCCTTCCTGCCTGTGTGGCCCCGGAAGTAAACGTTGCCGGAGCCGCATGGGCAGGAAGGAGAAAGAGCATCAGCGCGTGCAGAAGAGGAGCCGCCGCGGGCTGCTGCGAATCCCAAGTCGCAGCGGCCCAAGAAGAGGAAGAGGCCCGGTAGCAGGGCCGAGGAAGAGGCCCGAGCCCATCCTGCGGCGACCCGCGAAGAGGAGGCCCAGAGGTGAGAGAGAGGCTGAGGGTCTGTAGAGGGTGTGTGTGTGCGTGTATGAGATGAGTTGAGAGATTGTGTGTGGGAGTGAGGATCTGAATGTTTGCAGAGGCAGCATGTGAGAGCCTCTGTGTGTGTGAGAGACAGCGTGTGACAGTGAGAGCCTATGCTTGAGCAAGACAGCATGTGGGAGTGAGAGAGAGCCTGTGTGTGTGAGAGTCAGACAGCATGTGCCAGTGAGAGACTGTGTGTATGAATGATTGTATGAGAGACAGCATGTGACAGTGAGGGTCTGTGTGTGTGAGAGAGAGAGAAATGCATGTGAGAATGAGAACCTGACTGTGTTTGAGGGAAGAAGACGGAGAGAAAAGAAATACGGAAGAAAAAAGGACAATATAAAAGGAATTGGCAAAAAAATAAGAAAGAGAAGGTGGAAAAAAAAAAGCCTGTGACCAACCGATTAGAAAACTAACATCAGCCAGCAAAGGTAAAAAAAAATAAATTATTTTTTAGTGATTGGCACATGTAATCTTTGGGAATGTGCAAGAATAGCACTTTCTCTATGCGGATCTCACAATATACGAGATCAACATGGAGAAAGTGGAAGCCCATGGGGCCTGCACAGAGGAGGCAGCAGAATGGGCTTCAGTGTCAGTAGCAGCAATCGGCGCCTCCCCAATAGCCATGTGGCAGCAGTGACAGTGGCAGCAAGATTACTGACATCTGGGGATGGTGGCAGTACCAGTCGGGGGACCCCTTCCAAGCAGTGTGCAGAGGTTCAAAAGCAGCAGAGTCAGCCCAAGCTGACTACCATGAATGCTGCACACTCCTACCTCTCTCTGACAGCACACTGGTGGGACATGGCTGACGCAGGGGCAGCCAGGAGCTCAACGGTATTAGACATCCCCTGAAAATAAGGCCTAGTGCATCTTTGGTAGCAAAAATTAATATAAGACACTGTCTTATTTTCGGGGAAACAGGGTAGCTGGAGCGGGACTATAGAAAGATCCAACCATCACCTTACTGGCCATTTTCAAAAATTCAAACAGGGCCGATT
Source organism: Rhinatrema bivittatum (assembly GCF_901001135.1). Taxonomy (NCBI): domain Eukaryota; kingdom Metazoa; phylum Chordata; class Amphibia; order Gymnophiona; family Rhinatrematidae; genus Rhinatrema; species Rhinatrema bivittatum. The sequence goes on along the minus strand of NC_042616.1, from coordinate 49,349,634 downwards.
GCCTAAGCATAAAGGAATCGTGCATGGCACCCGGAAACATGGCGACCATGTCAAAGATGCACATTTGACCATCACAGACCACTTGCACATGGAAGGAGTGAAAGAGCTTTCTGTTGTGGTAGATCTCCCTGCCACAGGGTGGGATGATGGCTATGTGAAAGCAGTCAATAGCTCCCAGAACAATAGAAAAGTTGGCAATGACATAAAACTTGCTTCAGTTCCATCAGGACTTGCTTTTCATGAGGGAATGTTATGTACCAGTTAATGCAGCCACATGCAAATTGTTATGACCTGGCCCAGAAAGCATGAAAAAGAGGTTTGGGACAGTCCTCCAATGACCCTTACTGTCATTTGGAATGAACTAGATGTCATAAAATGCAGGGTGCACAAATGTTTCGTAAGGGCCCAGTGTAACATGAGACCTTTCTGTGACCAGATCCAGACCCCCCCCCCCCCCCCTCTCTGCGTTATTCATATAATTCCATGCTAGCCCGAGAGCTGAGGTGATACCTGCTAACCACATGTTCCTCCAGCATGCCCAGCAATGTGGTTCATGGATGAAAGATGCGCTCCCTATATCACAGCCATGTCCTCCTGCGTGGCCAGAGCTGCTGTGGGTCAGAAAGCTAGACCGGCGGACCTGGTGGCTTTGGCTCCGGTGTAGGGACTTCCATAGGAGAGGTTTGAACTTCCCTTGCCAGCTCTTGTTGTCGGCGCTGAGCAGCCTGATGCAGCCAGTATCCCGTTACAAGTAAACTTCCCCCTAACATTGTATCTTTAGGAAGACAGGCCAGGTAAGAAAAGCTGTTTTCATTGGTCCAAGAGAGTTTGGTAGGTGTGTCTGATACAAGGCCTCATTTTATCATGAGCAATAATAGCTACGATCTGCGATAATGGCTGCTGTAGTGCGATAAAACTTTTTTTTGCCCACTACCACTGAAAAAAAGATGTTGTTATTTGGCACATTAAAACCTGCATTATTGCAAGTTATTCTCCATAAAAAGCAGTAGGAGACTCTCATTTGCATAATTTTCTAGCCTTTGCATACTCATTATCAAATTTGCATATTAACATGCGACATGATAAATATTGCACATTTATTGAACATTAAACCCCATTTATCATGCCATCGGGTCCTAACGCGATTTGATTAGGTGCCTACAATTAGGAGCTCATCTTTTTTTTAAATAATATTGGACTCAAATTTTGTATTTCTCAGCATATGTCTGCTCTTACTTTTAAAGATATGAAGATTGCCAGGAAAGTCTTCTTTGATTCTTTGTCCTTGTTTCTCTCATTACTAGCTAGTTTTATTTTTGCAGCATGGGCAGGGGCACGCAGAGGGATGTAGGGGAGAGTTTGTGCCAGAGCCCATAAAGTTTAAAGAGGAAAAGACTGTGCGCTTTTTTAAAATATAGAACCATATTGCAGGCCATAGGACTTTGCTGGTCTGAGTTTTAGTTTGCTTGTTTGCATCACATAAGAACTGACCATAGGGTGATCAGGCCAGGCCGTTCTGTCGTGCTCCAGAAAGGGTTTGCAAGACATTCTGCAACCAATAGTAAAGACGTTAAAAAAGGGGGTGGGAGAAGCATCTCATGATACAAGGTCATTAAAGTTAAAAGGAAGGCTGGACCGATCGAATGGTTTCCTGTCTGAAAGAGGAAACGTAGGGGAGTACTGCCGCCGCTAGGAGGAAGATTGTGGATAGTACAGACCCACAGAACAATGCCCGCAAACAGGTGCTAGCAAACATTCAGGTTTTGAGTACTGCAGAGCAAAACTGGTGGAGAAGTTCCTTTTGCATTCTGAGTAGTTCAGCACCAGCCCCAGGTGACACAGCAGGACGCTAGCACAACTGATATCAGACTCCTCTGTTGTCTGCTATTGGTTGGGTGGGAGGGCTACATGAACATAAGAAAATGCCATACTGGATCAGACCAAGGGTCCATCAAGCCCAGCATCCTGTTTCCAACAGTGGCCAATCCAGGGTGAAGAAATAGGATGGTCTGAATGACCTGGAAATGGCCTGGGTGAACTGGTGGGGGTATTGGCAAACTGGAGATTTCAATTACACTTGCATTTCTTTAAATATACTGACTTCCATGTATAAATCAGGGTTTTATATGAGCAAGTTTTTTTTTTGTGTGTGTAAAATTTACACAGGTATGTTTATAAGATAGGTAGGAAAGGTATGCACTTTCAATGAGTTGTAGGTAAGCAAACATACTGAGATATATTGGGAGGAGGGTATACATATGCATATTTTATATCTGTGTGTACCTGATACGTGCAGGTTATAAAATACTGTAGTAGATTATTTCCCCATAGCCACATGAGGCCATGCAGAGGTTTTGTTTATTTTTTAAGTTATCCTTCTTGGCTTTTCTACCATTCTGTGTGTTTGGGAAAAATGCTTAGTAAATCTGGCCCTAAGTTTTATCTGAGCCAACAGAGCATGAAGTAACTTGTCCAAGATCACAAGAAGTGCAAGCAGGATTTGAAACTTCGCTTTGTTGCTTCACAGCCTGCTGTTTTAACCACTTGGCTACGTCTCCATTACAGGGCAAAGAACAAGGAGGTACAATTTGTTCACTGGCTTGGCATACATTTGCTAGAGGAGTTCAGCATCGTATTTTCTTTCTGTATGCTTTGCAAGTTGGAACTGGTGTGTCAGATCTTTATATACAAAATACATAGAAGGAAGCTGTATCAGTTATTGGTCTAACATTGTGGACGCACTTCCTCAGGCTATCAGGGATGAGGTTGACTTGAAACGTTTTCAGAAGAAAGTAAAAGACTTGCTGTTTGCATCTGCCTATATATAATGCATTGTTAGGATCCAGCCCGCTATGCAGCCTTCCCGGCACCAGAGGACCTCATGCAGCTACACCTGCTCTTGCTCCAGCCATAGTCTCCATGGACTATTGATTCCGCAGGGTTTGGCCTATTTAGGCCTGCCTATTGCATAACCTGAGGCCTTGTCATTGAGTCTTCTTTGCTCCCTGCTTGGCCCAGTTCTACCTTGTATTACTCTGAGGCCTCTGGGCTTTCCAGTTCTGTCTTGCCTAGTCCTGTGGCCTCTGGGCCTTCTAGGTCAGTCTTGCCCTGTCCTGTGCCCTCTGGGCCTTCCAGCTCTGTCTTGCCGAGTCCTGTGGCCTCTGAGCTTTCTATCTCTCCCTTCTGAAACCTGCAGACTCCAGTCCTCCTATTATTACTCTTCTAGGCCTCCAGGCCTTATGCTTAGTGGCATACAGGCCTTCTGAACACTGTTTTCGGGCCTCTCTGTTAATTGTTCTGTTCTGTCTTGTCCTTGTTCTGTCCTGTCCTTGGCTGTCTTGTCCTGTTTGGTCTTGTCCTTCCCTGCCTAATCCTGTCCCTGGTATACATTCCCTGTATTGTTAGTGTCTTGTCTTGTCCCATTCTGCCCAGCCTAGTTCCAAATGTGTCCAGCCCTTGTATCCAGTCCTGCCTTGCCTCAGTATCCAATCCTTGCTTTCAGCCTGTGTCTCCAAGTTCCAGTCTGAACCTTGATTCCAGCCTCAGGCCAAGTCCTACCAGTCACCAGAACCCAAGGGCTCAACCTGTGGGGAAGTTGCCTTGTATAAAATGAAGAGTCTCACTGCCCTGCCTGGAAGTCCTGTTCTGTCCCTTGGGGGTTACCCAGCTCTAGCTTTATTCTCAGTTGTGACACATATGTTGTTTGAGTTAACAGTCATTTTATTTTACTCTGCTGAAGATTGAATGTTTGAGTTTAAATTTGTTGAAGCTTTATAAGTTTTGTATTGTTTTAATATGCTGTTATGTCAATGTTATTGATGTAATCTGTCTAGAACAACTTACGTTGCATAGGTGGAATATTACATTTTCAAATAAATAAATACTGCTCGGCCTTTTTACACAAACACTATTAGACAACCACCTTGAGCTCCATATTCAGTAGTCTGGTTATTAGTGGTCAATTTATCCTGCTAAAGTTAGCCAGATAACCTGTTCTATATATTCAGTGGGATAAACATGCCACTGAACATAACATCCTAATGTTATCTGGCTACATATTCAAACATACTGGGTCATTTATCAAGCCATGTAAGGGCATCCTCGCATGCTAAATGGAGTCCAGTGTGATAAAGCGATACTAATGCACAATGCTTATCATAAGATACATTAGTATTTTTAAATATGATAATGAATAGGCAAAATCAAGAACATTATGCAAATGAAGAGCTCCTACTGCATTTTGCGGCAAAATATTGCATACTAACTCCGGATTTAATGTGGAAAATATCAACACCTTGTTTATTTGCAGTAAGGTGGCAAAAAAAAAAAGTATCATACCATAACATCTGTAATCGCAGGATAGCGGCACTTATCATGCACAATAAATTGAAGCCTTCTCTCTGATACACCTACACAGCGATGGTGAGCTAAGAAAAACACCTTTTGTTACCTGTTCTGTCTTCCTAAAGCCAGAATGTTAGATGGAAATCTACTAGTAGTGAAACACTGGCTGCTTCAGGCTGCTCAACAAAAACAACAAAAACAGCAACAACAGGAAAGGGAGACTCAAATGCCTCCTAGGGAAGTTCCTGCAGTGGAGCCAGAGCTGCAAGCCCGGCTGGTGCAGTGTGATGGTCCACAACAGGGCTTGCCATGCAGGAGGAAGTGTAGACAGTACAGGGACCTTATCTTTCATCCCCACACCACATTGCTGGGGATGCCAAAGGGCCACATTGTTAAGAGATATTGCCTGAACTTTCTGGCTGTCCTAGATTATATCAAGGAATCAGAGGGGAGCTGGATCCAGTAACAGAAAAGTTCCATGCTATACTAGACCTTACCCAACTATTGTGCAACATGCATTTTATGGCTCATTCCAAACAACATTTAGGGTTATCAGGATAATGTCAAAATCATATTTTTCCTGCTGACTGGGCCAGGTCATAAGTGCTGTAGGTAGCTATATTAACCATTAAATAAGATTCCTTTGTGAAAGGCAGGTCTTGCTGGACTTGAAGAGATGTTTTTATGCCATTGTAAACTTTCAAAATGTTCTGGGAGCTATTGTCTGCACTCACATAGCAATCATCCCATCCTGTCCAAGGGAGGAGATCTACTACAACAGAAAGCTCTTCCACTCCATTAATATGCAAGTAGTCTGTGATGCTCAACTGTGCATTGTTAATATGGTTGCCAGGGAGAGATCACGTGACCCCTTGGCGAGAGCAGATGTGAGTTCTCGTCTCTGCCTGGGGCCTCAACCATCCATCCACATCCTACCACACTAACCGAGGTTTGATGACTATCTTAAGAGCCTATTCCTTGCCGGCAAAGAACGCTTCCATAATAATCGATGGCGGCACGAGCAGGAAAGAAAGAGAAGGACAAAGAAGAAGAACGCGAGAAGGCCCCCACACCCGACCCGATCCTGGAAATGGCCGCCGGCGCGGAGGAGACGGGGTTATTACCTGCGAGTCCCACGGCAGAGTTAACAGCGGCAGTCCTGGCAGCGCTCAGTCCAGAGCTAAAAAAATATCAGCTCAGCTCCAGGAGCTCACTTCGGGGCCAGCGGGATTTGATCGGCGATGTGCTCAAGATGGATCAGTTGCTGCGCCATTTTATTTGGAAAGGGGGGAAAGCCCGCATTCCCCTATGTTGGCTAAAACAACCTTGGTTGGCAAGAGGTATGGGACTCCCTAACTTTAGTAATTATGGCTGGGCTGTGAACCTGCGTATAATCAGAGGATGGATCCTCGGGAAATCCCCCTTCGTTAATATATTGGCCGAAAAAACTTTCACGGGCCCTTGGCCCTGAGTTATGTCCTTATGGGAGG